>NW_026521954.1:1800000-1952500 GCF_021234435.1 Artibeus jamaicensis | reverse complement strand
CTAGTTCTGCTGCCTGGTCCAAATGGTGACTGGATTCATCACAAAAGTTTGCAAGGATTGGTGAGGAGGCCTTGGTGCTATTTTGGTTTGTATGGGCTTAACTTTAAACCTTCACAAGAAGCGGTATTTAGTAGCGAATAGCAGATCCTTCAGGGCACTGGGTTGGTTGGTTTTTCTTATGTTTCAGGAAGACCAGCCTCAGTGACAGCCAAGCTCTACAAAACAGATTTGACTGGCCCACTCTTTTTTAATAAATAAATGACATTAAAGAGCCTGGCAGTTCTGTGAGGCAGGGTTTTACGAGCTAATCACACCCCTGGGGGGAATTTGGTTGTGTGTTGTGTAGTCTCACCCTGGGGGTGTGATTACGCTGTGGTAACCACACCCACCCGTCATGCTTTATTTCTTAACTAATAAATCACTACAAATGATGTGATCTGCACAGCTCTACACCCCAGACCTCTCCTGGCGCACACACAGCCCCCTCCGGTGACACCAACAGGGAAAAGCAAGGTTCTCCAAAACGAGGGTGTGTTTTAGGGATGCCTCTTTTCCCTTTTTTTCTATTATTCACGCATTTAAAACAGGAATTGACTCCTTCTTGCCACTTGAGATCCTATCAGATGAGAAAATGTCTTTGATTACTCGGGAAGAGTGCCCAGTCTGGTACTGGCAGACTCCTGCTAGATTTAAATACGGGTTTTCCCTCTGGATTCTGGTGATTTGTGATCCTGGGGCGAGCGGGAGCAGGCTTTGTGTCCTTGCTCTTATTCAAGGCTTCGTTCGGATTGGCGCCCTGCTTTGAGAGGTCTTCCACACAATCAGTGTCACTCTCATTGTCCTCGTGCTCCTCCAGCCCCGTCGCTCTCCCCCACCATGTTCCATCTTCCCCGGCAAAGCATTCTTTGCTTGGCTTCACCTAGTCTAATTGACAGGATCTATTGTGGTCTGCCTAAAACTTTTGTGCTTCTTCTCTTTACCCCTCCAAAGTGGGAAAGCCTTGCCCATATTTTCTTTTTTAAGATTTCTGGGTTGATTCCATCCAGGACAGCATTCTACATAAAAGGCAATGGTTAACTCGGGACAGGGAAACTTACAGATCCCAGAGCCTTGCTGGAGCTGGGCACCAACCAGAAAAAGGGCCCACCCACGGGAAGTCTGGCAAGGGGCAGGAAATACGTCCACGGGTTGACAGAGTGGGGTTTTGCAAAGAGAAGAAAGAAATGTGTTTAAACAGGAATGGGACTTATACTTTACCCACTTGAGACAAATTCTGAGAACTTGCTACCAAATCTGGAGGAATTACATTGGGGAGGGAGGTTTCTACCTTGAGAGGAGGCAATAATTGTGCCAACATTGGTGGCCAGGATAGCTGGAGGATTTGCCTCTAAATGTCCACAATCGCCTTGGCAGCTGACCTGGGCAAGCTTACCCCTTCCAGGGGTAACTTCCGGGCAGTTGTTCTGATCCCCCTGCCCCTGGGCCCCGGGGCCTGTTGCATTGGGCAGCAGTGATAAGGACAGGGCTTGGTGAGTTGTCACTGGAAGATAATGAAAAGGGGCCTCCTAAACTTTACATTTTCTTGTCAATCTACTTCTTTGACTCTCTTCCATCTTTTATCTTTTTTTTTGGGGGGGGGGCCTGCACAGCTGTCGCTGTGGCCTCACTCCTGTAAACGGCTAGGGCCCACACGTGGGGGCAGAAAGAGCACTGCATTTGGAGTTGGACGAACTGGCTTTGAGTTCCAGCTTCGCACATGCTCACTGTGTGGATACAAAAGGAAAAAATCTTTTATACAACATTCTCATTTCATTAGACTGATTTAGAATCTGAACCTCGGTACTTTTTACAACTCACCAGTGCATTCTTATGTAAAATGAAGGTTTAGAACCTCTGCTCACACCTAACACTCAACAACATTATATGTTAATGATATCTCAAAAAAGCAGATTTTTTTTTTTAAAAAAGAGCCTTTATACTATTGGATAGAGATGTGTGCCTCTAGGCTGAGAATGGGTTCATACATTTTTTTGTACTTAATAAGAGTGTAATATGGAACAGAGAATAAATTAGAATGTCTAGTAGAATCCATTGACCAAAACATTTTACTAGTCAAGTTCATGGACATCCCCTTAGCTCCAATGCACTGACATAGCACTTGGGGTCCATGAATTACAAGGCCAGAAGGGTGTGAAAGCCCACAGTGGGGCATCTGACTTGGAATCCCATTTTGTTATATAATGTGGAAAAACCCCTCTTCTTTACAGTACAGTTTGTGTTTATCGTGACTGTGTCTGGGAATGTGCACTGAAAGGAGGAAACATGCGTGAGCTCAAGCTCAGGCTTTGTGACCTTGGACAAGTCCCACACTTCTCAGTTTTTGAACATCTGGCAACGTGGAGACAGCAATCTCTCATGCACAGGATTGTTAGAGGCTCAAATTATAGCAGCAGCCGCTCACTGTGTGCTTGCTCTGCCGCTCAGGCAGCCTCCAAGGGCTTTGTGGGAATTATCTCACTTTGCTCTTGCAAAATCCCATCTGAGAACAGCCTTTTGGGGAGACAGTGCATTGAAAAGTGCTTTGTAATTGGGGAGGCTTTCTGAGCATACGATGTAGGCAACCCTGCTCCACATGGTGGAAAAGCCTATGGATCTGACGTGACTGTATTTCTTTTTTATGCCTTCAATTATTAGTCCCGCATAGTTTCCCAAATTCTTTTACATATCTCTGCTCAAGCTGAGAAATAAAGACACTAGGACTTACACAGGGCCCTTTTAACAGTGAGATAATTGATATTTTACTTCACTTGACTGGTTCCTGGGTAATTTCGAAATGGTAGCGTCTTTGGTCCCTTTGGTCCCAAGGAACCGTCCCTTAGTTCCTTGTTATGCAAAGTTGACCCTTGGAGTTGTAGCATTGGCTTCACCAAATCCGGAGAAGAATTTAAAATGGCTTTCAGTATGGCTTCCATAATCTGGCAGTGGGGCACATCTATTCAAGGCCCAAATCTCAATTCTGGTCATCTCTTTGGATGTGAAGTCCTTCAGATTTGCTGAAATGTGTACCAGTCACCCTGAACTTAAGGATGAATTTTCTCACTGGGACACTCAGCATTGTCCTGCTTTTACAGACACTGTTTCTCTCACCAAGCCCTGGAGGAGGTAGGAGACATAGAACAACCTTTGGTGAACAGGTATGCACCGTGTACTTGAAGCATTGGTTATCCCACTAATTGTCCCTAGTTCTCTCTTTTTTTAAAATTTTATTTAGTTCTTTTTAAAGTACAGTTTTTTGTCTATTCCTCCCATCCCAGCCTCCCCCACTCCATGCTCCCCATCTCCCTCCCATTTCCACCCCCCTTAGTTCTCGTCCCTGTGTCCTTCATACTTATTCCTCCAAATCCCTCCCCCTTTTTCCCCTTAAATTCCCCTCCCTCTCCCCTCTGGTCACTGTCCCCTTGTTCTCTATTTCAGTGTCTTTGTTTTTTTTCTGCTTGCTTGTTTGTTTTGTTGTTTAGCTTCCTGTTACCTAGTTCTCTTATATTTAAATCCTGTTCCATACAGTGAACTTAGCCTTGGTCCACTTCACTTCCTAGAGTCCGTCTTGGCTCCTCACTTATCTACCTGGCTGTGAGATTGGGTTGTAGATCCCTACTACCTCTTGATTTCTCTCGACTCTTGATACGCTACCTAACAGGGTAGACCAGTTCTGCCATGTGTTGTAGCTCTAGTAAAAGGTTCACTGAAGTAGAAATTGGCACTGGCCGGCTAGCTCAGTTGGATACGGCATCATCCCACCAGGTGCAAAAACTAAAGGATATTCCTCTTTCTCTCTCCACATCTACTACTCTCTTTCTCTCTCTCAAATCAATCCATAAAAAGGAAATATAAACTAATTTAAAATGTAATTTTAAAAAAGATGACTTTTATTCGTTGTCATTTATGTCCTTGGTTTTAATGAGTGGACTGCCCCCTGGTGGACAAGAGCTGTCAGCTCACATGAAAACTAGTGCTTTTGCTACTCCAGGTAATCGTTGGGGTTATTTTCCTTCAGTTAATATGGATTAAATTCATCTGAACAATAAGAATTGAATCCAAATATCTCAACTTCAACAAAATACAGAACTCTAAAATTCTTTCATATAGTCTCGTAACATCCTCAAGCACAAGGACAGGGTCTTTCTCAATCTTTGTAAGTAAATTTCCAGTTTTCTGGAGTGGTTGGGGGCTTATAAGTTCCAACCAGCAGGTTACCTCACAGTCACGGATACCATAAATAATTATTTGCAAAAAAGTGAGCGCAGAGTGTGCAGTGGAATACATGGACCGCTACATGTCAATTTCAGTAGTACTTGATAATAACTAATACATAACTCACACCATCTAAGGAATTTTAATTCTTTTAGTTTCCGCTTTCCATTGAGATAGATGGGGCCGCTGCCCTTATGCAGGTGAGGACACTGAGACCTTGCACACCAGCGAGGAGGTGACGGCGCTGGAATTGAAAACCCTGGTAATCGGGCTCCAGGGAGCATCTTCTTAACTCTGGTAGCCGCGCAGCACAGCGCACCCCCGGACGCCGCAGGCCTCTGTTCTGACTGTCACTGCCCATCACTCTGTGCTCTCCACCCAGACACTGTGCAGGTTAGAACGAACCTATGGCAGCCACGTCCCCTTCCCTTCCTGCGCCTTCCACCACCCCCACCACTGGGCCACCTGCCGGAGGGACATATTAGAGGTGCAATTAATCTCTCTTATTAACAAGCTTGGATTATTCAAACTCTTTTCTTGAAACTCTCAGCTCTCCATTTGTCATTCATTTCTATTTCACAAAACCGTGGAGGGTCTTATAGAACCCTAATCCGGCAGTGGGACTGTTTAATTCAAGATAACAGAGGAGGTTCTTCACACTGGCCGGACCCCCGTGTAGCACACCCAGACCAAGACAGGCCTTACGCAGTTTCGTAAGGGAGGCAGCATCCTTTCGAGGCAATTTTTCTTTGTTCGAGTCAGACAAACCAGGTCCACATTTCTACACAGACGCCTTGAAAGGGGCTCTATGACACCAGTGATGTATTGAAAACCACTGACCTCCAGAATGAGGCATATCCAACACTCTCAAAGCCTGCGGTTCACTCTCCCAAGCGTGGCTGGGGAGCATGGCCCGTCCCGAACGCTATTCTGGATGAAATTTTCAGAGTGATCCGTGTAATTTTTGTTGGAATATTTGCCTTGGGATTCAGGCTTTTGTGGACTTGCTTACTCAACCAGAGCATGGCAGGCCGGGCTGCAGCTGTCTTTCCCTCCTGACTGCCCTGTGGCCTTGATCTTCAAAGGGGTTTGACCTCCCTTTTGGTAGCAAGAGCCACATCCTATTCAGAAAACCAAGGACATCTCCCATTACACAGAAATATGGACTCCTGGCATTTCCCAAGCCACGCTGTTTAATCTCTCTGTGTATAACACCGTGTGGGCATCGCCGCACCCACCCGGATGTGCAGTCAGCATTCACAAATGATGCTGGCTGTCGCACGTGCCTGGGGGTGCGCCACAAGCCAACTCTGTTTCCATACTCCCATTTTCCTGGGCATCAGTGAAGCTCTTGGAAACTGCGTCAGGACTCAAACAACAAGCACACACTTCCGAGATATTGCTGAGGACACTAAGCAGAGGGCGCTCTCTCAGTGGCCTGACAAGAACATGGTTCAGAATACAATCTAATAGTTCTAGTAACACAGGCATGTCACCTTGTTTTTAAATTACATAGTAAGGGGCCCAGAAATCCTCCTATTTATCCCTGCTTCTACGAAAGCTTATTTTTTTATGGTGTCTTGTTGGTCTTCAGTAAATCTAGAAAGAGAAGCCCTGGCTAGCATAGCTCAGTGGATTGAGTGTGGTCCTGTGAACCACGTGATCGTGGTTCGATTCCCAATCAGGGCACATGCCTGGGTTGCAGGCCAGTTCCTGGCAGGGTACTCGACAGGGGACTCACAAGAGGCAACCACGCATTGATGTTTCTCTCCTTTTCTCCTTCCCTTCCTTTCTAAAGATAAATAAATAAAATCTTAAAAAAATTAGTATTAAAAAATCTAGAAAGAGAAAAACATTTTGGTTGACAATGCAACTTTAAAACATTACATTTCTACATATGCAAAAATGAAATTCTGATACTTTTCAGGCCTGAAGTATTGATATAATTAATATAGGCTTGAACTGTCCTTTTTTCCCCTTTAAAGAAAAAACATACTTACCATCTGCATTCACCCAGAAGCACATTCACGGCTGAAATCAGACAGTCTGGGTGTTTCGGACACAAAAGAAACCTTTGAAAACTCCGATCTGGGCACGGGAGTGTCGAGAACCCCCACGACAGGGCCGGTCCCAGACGTGCCACCGCATTTCCATTCAGAGAGCATCAATGTGCCTCTTGACTGGTTTTTCAGAATCCCAGGAAATTGTGATTACATGGCATTAGCTTTTCATGTTCAAAAGAATGGATGAAAAGCATGAAAGTCCTCCTAACAACGTGAAGAAAAGTACTTTTGGTTCTGGTAAACTTCTGCTGTCCCCTGATAAAACCACACAGAAAATGCCTTCAAGATATGACACAGTCACACACACAATTGTCGCCCAGCAGTGCAGGTCCTGCAGGGACCACAGCCTCCTCCAGCCCGAAAGAGACCCCCACACGGCTGTTGTTCTTCCCAAGCAGCCACTTAGTCAGGGACGGCATTCATCCTAGGGACAGCATGAATTTAACTCCCCCTTCTCTGTTCAATACCCTTATTTTTCCATGCATTTGGGGGAGGACATATTCCCAAGTGAATCACTGCAGGGTTTGGTGGACGTTGACTTCATCTGGAGGACTCTGCACGGGCTGCGTAGAGGACGGGGGTGTCCAGTACTCTATTACCTGCACGGGTTGTGACAACAACGTTGGCCCTGCTGTATTACATACGCACCGAACACCAGCAAAAAGCACCGAGGCCAGGACCAGATCTCAGTGGCTTCTAAGGATGTTTGTGTGAACCCAAAGATTCCCCAACCCATGTAGTATAACCTTGCTACTCAAACTGTGGCCCGTGGGCCGCCAGCAGCAGCTGGAAGTTTATTAGAAATACGGAATCTCATGCCCCATCCAGACCTACTGAACCAGAATCTGCACTTGACCGAGACCTCAGGTGATCCCGGCGCTCACGGAAGATGCAGACAACAGCCATTTTCAGGAAGGAGTAAATGAGCGAGGCTGGATTTCTTGGCAGTGAAATCAAGCAGGCCCCATGTAATAGCTCATCAGGTTGACCAAATAAGTTATATGGACTGAGGTGGACACTTTATTTCCTTCCAGGATCACTTATTTGACATATTGCAAATGGTGGGTCTCAGCCCTCCCCGCTTTATTTTGCCCCTGAAGCCGGAGCAAGCCCTGACACAGATTACCTCCGTTTACTTACTGCCGTGGCCGGATTTTCCTGCGGTGTGCTGACCTGCCGCCACAGCCTCGGCCCAGAGCCCTCTAGATGCCAAGTCTCACCTAAGATGACCAGCCTCTTCTATTGGCAAGGCCCTGGGGGAGGGGCTGGGCAGAGGTGAGTGCAAAAGAGAACCGAGAATTCTCTGTCCCCTAGAAGACTGTGATACTACTAACTGACTCAGGGCTCAGGGGTGTCAGGACCCACTGTTGGCTCCTTAGAAGTATTAACGCAGTCGGTCTCCACACAACCTGTGGAGCATGTGAGAAGTCTCTGTCCAAACATCCAACAACCAGGAAGGCCACACAGCTGGCAGGGACAGAGGGCTGGCTGCATAGCACAGGCTCTCAGCGCCCACACTAGAATGCAGCAGAGCTAAAGATGATGGCTGGGGAAGGGGGCCACAGCACACACCCGCAGAACCTTCTTCTAATGAGATTCATTATGTCTAGTCACACATGAAGGGTGAAGCAGATGCACAGCTCCAGCCTCCAAATTCCCACCACGACCTTGACTCCTACACCAAGTGCTCCTGGAGAAGTTCCTGGAACTTGCACTGAACATTGGATGACTTTGCAAACCACAGCCCTGCAAGGTGGGTAAGCACCCTGGAAGGTAAGGGCAGAGCACTGTGCAGGACCTGAGAGCTGAGGGAGTAGCAATTCCCGTGAGGCTGTGAGGAATTCCCTTTGCAAATTAATGTCCGGGCTTCCTGGAGGAAGTGACATTTGAGTCAGACCATGTGGGTCATGCAGGTGGCTAAGGGCAGGAGGCCTTCTAGGCAGTGGACACAGCGTGGGTCAGGCATGGGACTGGACATCTCTCAGTTCCATCTGACGTAAGGAGTTGTGTTTAGAGGGGCAAGTGATGGAAGCAGCAGGAAGCACAGCAGCCCTCTCCAAAGAGCCAGCTAATTTTGTCACGTTACCTAATAAGAAAGCAAAAGTCTCAAGTCCGTATGCTGGTTCATACGGAACTGCCTTCCTAGGTCAGAAGCATTTTCTACCTTTTGGGAGGAAGTTCCCTTTAGAATCTGAAGATGTCAGTTACTCAGGTTCCCAGCCTCCCAGCAGCCATGGGATGACATCACTGTCAGCAGAAAATGCAGAAAGAAGTAGAATCTGAGGAGCACGTGCTGCAGAGAGCTGCAGCCCAGGCGGCAGAAACACACAATTGAAGAGCTGCCAGCAGCTGCAGTTTCAGCACAGGTGTGTCCTGTTCTGTGCAGGTGGTGGAGGTGGTCCAAGGGGTGGTACCTGAGCCCAGGACAGCAGCAGTGGCGGCTTCACGGACCCAATTCCAGAACATGATCTGGGCCTTGCTCTAGCCGTGTTCTCCAGGTGAACTGCTCAGGATCCTTTGATGCATGCATTTTCTCCTCCAAACAGCCAGATTTGCTTTCTCTTGATTGCAGTGAATAATTCCGACACTTTAAGGATCTTGGAGAATGGAGGGCATGCCTGCTGGAATTTCAGAATCGAGCCCTTCCCTTTACAGGAAGACCAAGTGGCCAGACACAGGTCATTGAAAGCTCAGTCATTGTCCCGACTTCCCAAGTCACTGGATGGCAGTGTTTGTGGAGGGCTGGGCCTGAAGCTGGGGAGCCTGTTAGACAGCTGTCGGAGGAAATGTAAAGGAAATGAGGGGGGGGGAATGAGAGGGAGGGGGGAGACCGGGCGGGGGGGTGGGGTGGGATGGGAGAAATAGATAAAAAAAAAATGTGCTTGAAAAGTAACTAAATAAAATTTAATATTAAAAAAAAATGAGGGGGGTCCTTGTATGAAATGACTCAAGTCCAAGGTGTTTTCTCCCGTGGGCCTTTCATGGAACTGTAAAAGGTAGACCGACAGCTCAGACTCATCTGCTTGTTATGGGAAAATGGATTGTTCAACTTGTATTGAGCAAGTTGATGCTAACTTCATTTAGCATTTTTCTGGACTCAAAAATGTGTCTACTCTACACCAGGAAAAGGGTATGGAGCTGTGTAAATGAGAGAGCCCCCAACAAAACACGGGTGTTGACATGTGCTGCCGGTGGTAAGAATTTCAGGGTGACAAGAACTCTCCAGAACTTCCACGGGGGGTCCTTTCAAGTTACGCTGCCAACTGGGCTGCACTAGTAGTCAAGGCCACCCATCGCTGCTGTAATCATCCCGGAAGACAGACTTTTAAATATGGCTTTCGATTTACACACTGGGTAAAACCATCAAGTTCACTTTCTCACGCAATGCGTGATTCATAATTTTAGTTGCAAAGGTTAAGTCCTTAGGCAACTTAATTGAACATATAATAGAACAATATACATTTATCAGTCTAGTAAAAGCAAGCTCCAGAAAAATAGGGCCTTTAGGTTGTTTGAAAGCTAACAACCTAATCTCATTGAAAATAGGTGGTTTCAAGGCACAGGTGTCTCCAGCACACAGTAGGTGCCAGACCAAAGTTGTTTAGCAAGAAGGCATCATACATAATCCCTTAGAATTTGTGAAGAAGAGAGTGTATGTGTGTATCGTACATCCCTTATTATCCCGACCACACCTTTGCAGCAAACCCTTACTCATGAGTATTTTTAGGGGGTAAAACATGTAACTAAAACATGCAGTCTCCATTTCCAGGTAAAAGAGTGCTAAACCATGAGGCCACGCTTCAGTTAAGTCTTGCTTATTCTGCACATCATCTCTCCTGTTAGGTTTTCTGCTTTCTGTATTCAGCCCAGAGGATAAGTATACACAAAGGAACTTGAATTGGGCATTTTTGGATTTTTTCCATATTCGTCAGTATATTCTCTTTTTATGATTGACAAGATGTAAAGAATTGTTTTTCTTAAATTTATTTATTTTAATCATTGTTAAACAGTTTTCTGTCTTTTACTCCCAGCCCGCCCCCACCCCCCCACAAGAATTGTTTTAACTTCAAAAGTGATTCTGGTAAACTGCGAGGCTTTCCAGCGCCCTGCGACTCTCCAGGACCCTCCCTGAATTTGAAGTAGCAGCACTTCAGAGACACCTTTAGCCTCCTCAGAGTGAGTGGAGCAGTTCCCACCTAAATTGGCAATTTATTTGTGAATCTCATATCCTCCATCTACTTTGCATAATAAACATTGTAAATAATATTAAGAATGCTCTTTGATATTGGAGTTGGGAATGAAAATTTCATTTTTAAATGGATTCCGCAAATAATTTGCTGGTTGATTCTGTCAACGTCCTTTTTAATGTACTTACGACTGTTTTCCCAACCAGCGCGCTGGCAAGAAGCCACGCTGAGCGGCGGGCGGCGGGCGCGCTGGCTTCCTCGGATTCATGGGTCACACGCAGCTACCTTCATCTTCGTTCGGGTTTCACTTGCTGCCACTCCTCCTGCCAGCTCTGAACATTGAAAACAAAAAGTAAATTCTGATCACCTTTTGTTTTCTCACCACATCTGAAGAAGAAAAAATATGGACAAATCCAAAATAAGAATATAAAATGCCTCTAACTATATGCTATTACCACCCAGTTTCAGGAGACAGACAAGGGTTCCCATTTTGCAGGGCTTCCGTCACAGCGCTCCAAACGAGGGGCTGAAAACAACAGACATTTGTCATCTCGTGGTTCCAGACGCCGGTGGTCTGGAGGCTCGGTTCAGAGGGCCGCTCTCCCGAGGAAACTTGCAGTACAATCCTTCCTTGCCTCTGCCTCGCTTTCGGTGGCTGTCGGGACATTTGGCACTCTTGTCTGGTAGACGCGCCACTCCCATTCCTGTGTGGCACTCTCTTCTCGGCGTTCTCCCGGGTTTCTGTCCTCACTCAGTCATCTTCTTACAGGCACACGGGTCACCTTAGATCCCTCCTCCCAACGGGCGGGCCTTACTTAGCTAAGTACGTCTGCACCAACCCCACTTCCACATAAGGTCACATTGGGAAATACTGGGGTTAGGAACTCCAGTATTTCTTGGGGGTGGGTGGGTAGGGAAGGACATAATTCAACCTATAATGACAATTACTTTACTATTATGAATTAGCAATGATTTGTACGTTTCTGTTAACACCAATTATATTGTTAAAAGTACTTCTGAGTCAGAAGAAAATTTTGGCTGGGCAATTTGAGAGGACAGCTTGAATGTGGTTCGGCAAAGCCCCGAGAAGAGGCAGTATCCAGTTAGTCCAGACATGTCGGGGAGGGCCGGGGTGCAGGGAGCAGGTGAGTAGATCTCTCCCCTCCCTGTTCATGGCTACATCATCGCTGACAAACTTTCAGAAGAAAGTAACATCTGGTACCCGTGGGTTTCTTGGTCGCTGCGGACTGAATTTTGTCCCCCCAAAGTTCAGGTTGAAGTGGTAACTGGCCCTGTGATGGTATTTGGGCATGGGGAAATGGGGGGTGACAGGGTGCCGGTGAGTCCCGAGGCCTCTCAGCCACTCCGCTGTGCTGTCACGCGGGAAGGTCCACGTTCAAGAATCACACCACTATCTCTGGGGAAGGAGAGGAATGCTTTTCCTCAGTAACGTGTTTCTCTTGGGTAATAATGCAGACACACACGATCTTTTAGCTAATACATACCACAATATTTATATTGTTACCCAAAAGAACTGTATTACTGAGAAAATGCATTATTGCCTCCAAAAGGCCCCCCCAAAAAGAACCCCACACACATATCACCAAAAATCATAATTCAAACAAATACTTGGAAGCAGATCTCATTCATTTTGAATTAATTTCCTGAGAGTTTCCTTACATTATTGTCTGGATTTGATATACCACATAGGGCAATGAATACACTCACTTTCCTTTAAAAAAAAAAAGGCGGGGGGGTTAGGGTTAGAAGAACAGTTTCGAATTATGTCAGTAACACTTGACAAAAGAGGACTGCTGTAAAAGTTGATGTTCCTTCACAATCTTGGATTATTCACAGGAAACACACATCTCAGCCTGGATCACTTTTCATTAGTATAATTGCTCTAAAACTTAGTACTAGATGTCACAGAGTCTAAGAACTGACAGCTGACCCTACAGAAACACAGAGTGCTACAGTTTTTACAAACACCTCAAAATATTGGTAAGTAGCCAATGTACCCTACTTTCTTTTCCAATACATCCAACAGTGGTTATGTTATTGTACATAGATAGGTGTGTTATTAATGCTGGTTCACTACTGATGATGTTTCTTTATGTATTAGTCAATATATCAATATATGTGTGTAAGATGTATATAACCACATGCATGTGTGTATATATACATGTGTGTTTATGCACAGATTTGTATACACACGTATTTATGACCATTTGTGTACCCCCTGGAAGAGTTGTGTGCACAAGTGTCTGGACTCTCTGGACTCTGATGAAATGCACAGAGCGCTAAATAACTGGTGAGTGAAGAATGCAAGTGGAAAAAGTGCATTTGGTAATAGCTTGATGTTCTAGTTCAGTTTTAGGAATGTGTCCCCGTCAGTAGCATGGATGGACCTAGAGTGAAACAAGCCAGTCAGAGAAAGACAAGTGCTGTGTGATCTCACTTGCACACAGAGTCTAAAGAGCAGTGTAAATGAGCAACCAAACTGACAGACTCATCGGCAGAACGGACTGATGGCTGCCAGAATGGAGGAGGTTTGGGGAACTGGGTAGAAAAGGTGAAGGAATTGAGAAGTACAAATTGGTAGTTTAAAAAAAAAGAATGTGTCAATTGGAAGTTTAAAAAAATGCATCTCCCTCCTGGAGGCAGGGAGCACTGCTGGTGGGAAGGGCTTGCCTGACAGCGAGCTATAAGGTGGCTGTCAGGTCACACCCAGGGGCCGAAGTCTCCGTGACCACAGGTGCCCGTTTGTGAAAGGGCAGGGACTGTGCCTGGTGATATTTCAGGACTCTTTCGTCTCTCACACGCCATGAATTTTTAACGTTATTAACTATTGATACTTTTCATGACAGCAAGTCATTGAATCCTAACTGCATTTTCTGTTCTGTGTTAGTATGTTTCAACCTTCTGAGACTTTGTATTAGACAAGAAATATATTGGACTCTCTTTTTCCTGACACGCAGGAATGCAGCTGGTGGAGTAATTGCTGTCCCTTTTGGGGACTTACATAAACTATTTCACACTGTTGGGCTGCTTCTGAAGACGTTAGGCCCCTTAAAGGGATAGCCCTAAAATCACTGCTGGGTTAAGATTCTGCAAAATAAAACACACAGTGTTTTAATATTTCAGATGTTTAAACTCACTATATCGGCTATGAATGGTTTTCTTATTATCGTATAGCATTTATTTGGCTATAGGTATGTTATTAATGCTGGTTATTTATCTGGAAGTTTAGGATTTCTGCCAGATTTTAAAGTCACCTCAGCATTCAGTGTGAATGTTTCCAGGATTCTTGCCATTCTCTTAAGAATTCTCTGCCCAGTTTCAACTTCCCTGCCTTCCCCAGTATATACTCTCCCTCTGAAACACACTCCCCAGGCTTCTGGAGGCCTAACTTCAGCTCAGTGCAGTGTGTGTTTATGGACCGCACCCTGCGTCCCCAGTGCTGAGGCAGGTGTTAGGGGTATAAGCATATCTAAAACAGGGACCTACTAACATGAATTAACCACAAACCACCCCACTGGGTTAAGTGAACAAATTCACCTGCCATGTAGCTTCGTTTAACATTAAACACATAAAAATTCAAGAGCCATTAGCTTAGATTTTTTAAATTTATATTATTATTATTATTATTATCTTTCTTGTTTTCACAGTTAATGATGATCCTGCCATCTTGCTGATACCAGAAACTCTGTCTTGCAGCGCTATGGCAGATTCATGACAATAGATGAACTTCGTCAGGTCTGCGAGGACACTCCCATTTACTATTTCAGGAGAGAAGGTGAGTGTTTCTATCCTTTCATCCAAAAGTGACACTAAACCATTAACATACATTAAAAGGAAGTAGTTTTCAAGGCACACTGTTTATAATCACACTTAAAGTGATATGGTTTGTCAAGAGGCCAATCCTGCCCACCCTAGTTCTGGTACTACCTAGCAGAATGGCATTAGAAGATAGATTTGGCAGAAATGCAAGTAAAGTGTATACACTCTTGGTCCAGCTGGCTCCAGCTCGCCAAATCAAAGGCTGATGAAAAGTGAGTAAAAGTTGAAAAAAAGTTTTAATTTGCTTTGATGTATTTCTTTATGATGTGAAAGAGGATATAGCTAAGTAGTCAATATATCTTGGGTTAAGCCTTCAAGGTATTTCCTTAGTATTCCAGAGTATAAAACAATTTTTTTTCTCTTAAACAGATATGGCAGGTAAGATCACTTTTGTAAATAGTATATTAGCACTATTTTGATAAGTTGCATTCAGTTATTTTTTTGGACAAGTTCATTGTCATGTAAAGCAAGTACCTCAAAATTCATTTTACATTTAGCAAAGGCCCAAGAAATTTTTTTGGACTTTGAGAGGAATTTTTCATGTCTTCTACCTTTTAATAAATATTAAAATTGATAACCATAAAAAAATTAAACTTGAAATCTTCTTGGTTCTCCTGATAAGTATTGAACCTGCATTTTACCAAGAAGAATGTTGACCTTTCATTTTAAGGGTTTATCTAGCAACCTGTCAGTCTGTTTCTGTGAGAATGTTCAGAGGCTGGATTGTCTAGACACGCAGTCCCATATGCTACATGTGGTTAGGGAACACGTGCAGCGTGAGTGGTCCAAGCTGAGTGTTACTCTAAGTGTGCTTCAACACACACCGGATTTTGAAGACTCACGTGAAAAAAAGAATTTAAAAATTTTGATTAATTTTTGTTATATAGGTTATATCACAAAATCATAATGTTTTGGATATAATGGCTAAATGAGAATTTAAAATTAACTTCATGTGTTACTTTTTACTTTAACAGAGTATTTTAAATCACATATGTGGCCCACATCATTTTTCTGCGGACAGCTCTGGTCCATCACTTACTTGGAAGCACTTCAGTAAGCACGGTGTCACCGCGTACCTGTGGAACACGTAAGTTTTAATTACACCCTACAAATGGATATTGGAATGTATCTTACAAACATTTCTAATATCTTTATCTCTAACTTTTACCTCTAATCAACCCCACAGGGCTTATGAGGTAGAGTGTATCATTGTGTGGCCATATCTGGAGTTCTTCCTATAGAAATACCCTTCGGGCATTAGGCTTGGTCATGTGACTTCCCTTAGCCAATGACCTGTGAGTGGCGATGACGTATCCCACCCTGAGCAGATGCTTTAAGAACTATCACATGATGCGCCATGCACCGAGACTCTCTGTGTCCTGGGCCACAAGGGACAGTTCCTACAACCCGAAGGAAGACAGCACTGAGCAGAGTCCCCGCTGACCCTTGAGGAATATGTGACCGAGTAAGAAGAAAGATTTCTCCCAGGAGATGGCCGAAATCACCTACCATCTCTTCAGCACCAGAACCAAGTTTAAGCTTTTCCAGTTTGGCAGGTGAGGGCCAGAAATTGATGGCCAACACAAAGTAGGTGTTCTACAAATATTTATTAAACACATGAATGAAGACTAGGTTTAAAGGGGCTTGAAGCTCATACATATTTAGAGAAAAACACTTTTTAAGGAAAAAAACCCTCCAACATTACTAATACACAGTTATGTTCCAAAAATGCAAATTTAGCCCTGACCAGTACGGCTCAGTTGGTTGGGTGTTGTCCCACAGAGCAAAAGGTCACCAGTTTGGTTCCCTGTTGGGCCACATAACCTGGGTTGGGGTTCAGTCCCCAAATGGGCTTGGGTGAGAGGTAACCAGTCAATGTCCTTCTCCCTCCCTCCCTTCCCCTCTCTCTAAAAATAAATAAAAATCTCAAAAATGAAAATTTATTTAGACTAAGAAAAGAAATCAAAATATTAAAAAGATCTGAGGACTAAAATACTACAAATATTATAAAAGTCTAGGAAAATAGCATGGTATGTTTATTAATTAATTGCTTGACTCACCTCTGTAATACGTTTCCATACATGTTTTGACTGCAAACTCTTTGAACTCCTCTTCAGAAGAGGACCATTTTGAAAACTTATTTTCTATAGAAAGATCAGAAAGATCATTCAGTCTTTCCTTTAGCATGACTGACTGAAAAAAGTTATTACCAGTAATTTAGAACATTTCTATTCAGCTTCACACAACATTATTGGTAATTACACTTTTAGAATTAATGGCAAATTTGAGAAAACCTCAACCAAGTTTCTTTCTTGTTATAAAGTATAACAATATATAATGGCATTTCAAAATATGGTAATTTTCTGAAGCCTTAGATCATATTTCTAGTGTATCTATATATTTTGCTATCTAGAAGAGCTAAGTCTCTGATAAATTTTCAAAACAAGGTAAAATTATGACGTGTATTATAAATGCTACATATTTATAAAAGATTATTTTCTAGTATATATAAAATAAAAACATGTCAAGGATTTTATGCAACTCATTAAATAATGAGACAACCAGAAAATTTGTTAAAATCAATTCAAAGGAGAAATGGAAGAACTACAAATTCATATCAAGTAAAGGAATATTGAAATAACTTTAGAAAGAGAAGTAAAACTGGATTTTTCTACAGGAATGAATGGGTTGCTAGAAAAGTCAATTCCACCACCACCAGGTAGAATTTACTTGTGTGTCTACAGCTATGGAAGGCAGAATAATGCTTCCCTCCCTGGGCCTCCAAGAGATCCATTTCTTAAACCCCAGAAACTGAAAATATGTTAGGTTACGAGGTGAAGGGGAATTGAGGTTGCAGATGGGATTAAGATTGCTAATCATCTGACCTTATTAGAGAGAGATTATCCTGGATTATCCCTGTGGGCCCAGTAGAATCTCACAGGGACTTGAATGTGGAAGAGAGCAAGCATAAGAGAGTCAAAGAGAAGCGGTGGCCACTGAAGAAAGGTCAGGAAGATGCAAGGTGACTGGCTTTGAAGTTGGAAAAAGGGGTCCAAGAACCCAGGAATGTGGCTTCTAACGGCTGAAAAAGGCAAGAAAATGAATTTTCCCCTACACGCTCCACAGAAAAGGGGAGCTGCGCCAATACCTTGGTCGTAGTCCAGTGAGGCCTGCGTGGGACTTCTGGCCCCAGACTGATAAGATACCAAATTTGTGTTGTTTTAAGGCACCAAATTTGCAGTAAGTTTTTAAAGCAGTAGCAGAATAACCTAATAGACAAGAATCAGTGGCAATGCTATCAGTTATCTACAATTCACAAAATTTCAAAAGAGCCTGGTCAAAGACAAAGCACATAAACACGCACTCTCACACATAATTAAGACTTCATATTCATGCTATATCAGCAGAGTTTATGGAGCTCACTTTTCAGGCAGCAAATAAAAGTTGGAACGTACTCCTAATGAGATGAATGACTCAGCACTTAGCAATAACAAAGATGCCCTATCCAACCACAGGATCATTAATCACTGATGGAAGCAGAAATGAGCAAATTGATGACTTGATGTTTCAGTAGAATCTCCCTTGGAAACCGGAGAGAGCCAAATCATCAATAACTATGGAGTCAATTCTTGCTCCATCAGCCAATTTCTAGCCAAAAGGAGTAGCAGCTGCTTGATATCCCACTGCTTTAGCTTCAGGGTTTCTGTTACAATAGAATTTTCTTTCCTTCAATTAAAGTACGCTGGGTAACACTTAGAACTTGACTATCATCCTATGGAAACTCTTATCCAGTAGAAATTGATTGACAGACACTAGGAAAAAATATAAAAGGCATCAGATAAAAAATGAAGATTAATGGGGAATTGTATTGTTTGCTTTCCTGGCATCTACACCTCGCTCTTTTCATAGCAACACTTAGAGTTTCAGAGGATGCAGATCTCACAGGTGTCCCTCTCACCACTCCAAGAGTGGGTGAATGACCCAGGCATGGCCCATCTGTCTCAATGACAGATTTAAGAATTTATGGGACCAAAGGACCCACTAAGAATCAAGCTCAGATCATTATTTGAAAATATCAGGCAAGAGGCATTTTCTATGGGCTAGTCTTGCTAGCTAACATGGTAGAATATGGACTGGAACTGAGAGAGAATGAGCTTGACAATGAAGTCGACTCAGGCAAACAGAACTGAAAACACAGATTCCTTTGATGTAATTTGTACTCTTAAGTCTAGATATGTCTATTGCAAGATCATCTACCTCTGGTCTCTTCCAAGTAGTCAATTACTTCCCACCCTTCCCCCATAAGTCTCTTAGGGCTTAATTTCTGTTATGTGCCATCAGGAAAGTCCTGACTGAGACAACTACGTATATTTGATAAGGTACCTCACTACTGTTAAAAGCTAACGTAGGGCATATCAAATATTTTAAGTTTATTTGAGCAAAAATCAGTTCAAATCAGGCAGCACCATGCCAGAAGTGGCCAGACACACTCCAGTGACAGGAGCTGGAAGAAACACATTAAGAGAGAAAAGGCAGAAGCACAGCAACACAATTATTTGATAAGCTATACCTTAAACATTTGCCTTATTTGGAAAAGTCTAGTTGGCCGTTTGTGACTGGTTGTCCCTAGGTTTTCCTTCTTAACCCTGAGGCATGTACAGAATTAGGTTTTGCATGGGTTACATAGGCTAAGGTATTAGAAACACTTTGGTCTAATGGCTTCTGTATATAATTAATTTAACACTACCAAACGGACTGATGAAGTTAAAGAGTAAAGAAATACACCTGGGGGGAAAAAGATGAATTCCAATTGCTAGACAAAAATTCAAAAAGAAAGGGGGATTAAATATCATCTATACATTAAACACAATACAAAACAAGACCTATTTGCAATGTCTCTTGATAATCTCTGTATTTAACACTAACCACTAAAGGCTCTAATAGAAATAAATATCTTGGCAAAGTGGCTTCAACTTCTTCTGTTATGATCACAGTTTATTTCGTACTGTCCCTAAATTGCCTGAAACACTGTCTGGGAATCCAGCAGCATCTGAAGCCTGGGGCAATGATACAGACAGGGAGAAATACAGTCTGCCTTTGAGATACTTAAGTTCCAGGGAGAGACTGAAGGAGAAGAAAACCTGGCTGTTACCAAAAATGACCCCAATTTGTAAGAAAAACTCTAGCACGATCTGATAATTTGTTAGTTCTTATTTTTATCCTTTGAACACAAATGATTTTTTTTTCTTTGAAACCTTTCTACAACTTCCATTGTAGGCCTACATCTGTGGTCCTTTTTTGGCTTACATTCAGCACATCTGAGAAAGCAAAAAAAGCAAAGAGAATGAAATCGAAATAACTCAATTATTAGAATAATATGATCAGGGTGGTTCAGTCAGCAAAATGAAGTCAAACTATTAAAAAAAGAGTTTTAATGGGGCGTATCATCTCTCGTAAATCAGGAAAGCAAACCGTGGACCATTTGCAAAGCAAGCTGGTTTGTGTGCCCTTTTCATTTATCTTCACCGAGCAACTTCCCAGAGCCGTGGCCTGGCCGTTTCTAGTTCAGTGTGGGGTCTCAGGTTGTGGAGCAGATTATTCCTCCATCCTTCCCTCATGTATTCACTTAGTTTTTTTTCTTCAGCTTCAAAAGGGAAAGGAAAATTTTCAACTCATAGCAAAAGACTAGCATCAAAACATAATTTCAACATTTACACATAATTTTTTTAAAAACTCCAACAAACCAATAATAATGGAGAATAATAAAAGGCGAAGAACACAACAGAAAAAGAGGCTACAAAAGAAAAAACCTGAATGGCCAATAAAATGCTGAGAAGATGCTCCACTTCACTGCAACTCAGGGAAATGCAAATTAAAACAGTAACGATACACCATTTCATACACATAAGATTGGTGAGAACTGAGGAAAACACAAGCTGGAAGGGGTTGGGGATATTCTCACACACCAAGAAGAAGCACTCAGGGGAGAAGATTTACAATTATTCTAATATGCAAAGTTGAAGATACTCTGGACCATTTCACTTCTAAATATTTACTCTAGATGAGCTCTCATGAAAAAACCGTTCATTGCAGATTGATTTAAAAGGTGAGACACTGAAGGTCATTAACAGGACATTAATTTTGGTGATTCATTAGTAGAATACTGTGGGAGAGTGAAAACAAAAGAACTAAACCCAGGTGTCCTAAGACGGATGCACCTCAACAGTGCTGACTGGAGAAGAGCAGGTTGCAGGGGGATCCAGGAAGTACGGTGCCGTCTATGAAAAAGGTAAAAGGACATGAAAGTGTGCTACAGTCAAACACCTGTCACTGTCCCCCAGGTTTCCTTTATTGCTGTTTCCTAATCTAGAATCTAAACAATCAAATCATGCATTTGGTTTCATGACTTTGTACATTCTTTTAATTTGAAATGGCTCTCCCCCCTTTTATACTGACACAGTTTAAGATTACAGGACAATGATTTTGTGGAAGATCCTGCATTTTTTATCTCATGGTATTGTTTGACTTCTCTGCACATTTTCTGTAAGCTGGAAGTTAGGTCTAGAAGGGCTCGATTAGATTTGGAATAACTATTCTGTCAAGAATTTTTATAGGGGATGTTGTGGATATTGTATTGCATCACTTCAGGAGACAGTGTCGGGATGACCCACTATGTTTGTGATGCTAAATTTGATCTCTTGGTTAAGGTTTTAACTTCCGTGTCACTCCTGTAAAATATTCATTTTTCCCGTGTATTTAGTTAAAAAAACTCTTTAGAGTGATACCTTGGAACTGTATCACTACTGTACCCCATAAATATTTTAGCATCCACTGAAAAGTCTGTTGTTAGTATTATTTTCTGACCATTTTTAATAAATTTATTTTTAATTGAGTAGCTTAAAAATTTAATTATAAATCAACTGAAAGTCCTTCACCCTCTTCTATTCTGTATTGTAAACAGTTTCTCATGTTTCCTTCCTGAAACTTAAGATGTTTGACAAGAATATAAAACAAATTATAATACAACAGAGGATTGAATAAGTGCCCTCCTAGAATAGTGATACATTCAAGGGTTTTATAATAAGAAATTTTTTTGGTGAGAAAAGAAAAGACTGGTGATGATGTCACTGGACAGTAGGATTGAGAGCATTTAAGCTTAAGAACAATTCCAAAACCTCTGGGAGGGCATGGAAGGGCTGGAGAATATCGTAAAGGCGTATAGTGACAGGCTGGAGTCGGCTCCTATTGGTTTGATTCTTAAGTTGTTAAGAACTTTGTGAGGCCCTGGCCACTGTGGCTCATTTGGTTGGATCATGGTCCTGTACACCAAAAGCCTGGGGGTTCAATCCCCAGTCAGGACATATACCTGGATTGTGGGTTCCATTCCCAGTGGGGGCATGTGTGAGAGGCAACAAGTCAATGTTTCTCTTTCTCTCTCTCTCTCTTTCTCTAAAATCAATAAACATTAAAAAAAGAATTTTGTGAGCTAGTTATGTGCAGCCATTATTAAAATTTGTATAAATTTACAATGTTATATTAAAAACTCATTACTTCCTAATTATTTTTACTATATCTTACCATTATTTATGTCTTAATGTTATTTATGTCTACTGTATCTGCACAATGAAAGTATACAATGATATGCAATGCACATCTTTCAACACCACGTTTAGTGACATTGTGCTAGAAATTGACATAGGTTATGGTAAGAGCATTTACACCGTGGAAATATCAACAAACACAACCAACCAGGGCTCCATTTATTGTTTTGTTGATTGTTTAGACTTAAAAGTGATGGAAACAATGTTAATAATACAGATTCAACTTAAAAGTGCATTATATCTGTAGCTGTTAAACTGACTAGCATTTTAAAATTGAGTAAATGTTCATCTAGTATTCAAGAATGAATACTCAGTCCAACGAAGTTGATCACATAATGTTGGAAGACTGAACTTTCTTTTTTCCTTTTCTTTTCTTTATTTATTTTTAGAGAGTGGGGAGAGAGGGAGAAAGAAAGGGAGAGAAATATCGATGTGAAAGAGAAACATCAGTTGGTTGCCTCTCATGTACGCCGTGACTGGGAACAGTCCTGAAACCCAGGCCCTTACCTGGAATCAAACTGGTGACCTTTTGCTTTGCGGGACAATGCCCAACCAACTGAGCCACACTGGTCAGGGCTGAACATTCAATAAACGTCTGAAGTGTTTCATTTTCATTTTATTCCTTAATGAAAATAGCAAGCAATATTCATGAAATCACACTGATTCCTTGATGGCAACCGCACGTTGCTACAGATACAATAGTTCGGTAAAAATCAAAAGTATTGTGTGAGAATCAATTGGCTGTGTGTAATTTACACTGAAGGACATTTTAAATTGTAGTAATTTTGTCGTAAGAATATTCCTGCCCTGGCTGGTATGGCTCAGTGGATTGAGTGCTGGCCAAGAATCAAAGGGTCGCTGGTTTGAGTCCCAGTCAGGGCCCATGTCTGGGGCCAGGTCCCCAGTAGGGGATACGTGAGAAGCAACCACACACTGATGTTTCTCTCCCTATCTCCTCCTTTCCCCTCTGCCTAAAAACAAATAACTCAAATCTAAAAAAAAAGAACATTCCTTAAATCAGTATTATATATATATATCTCACTATGGTTTGAATTGTGTCCCTCCAAAACTGATGTGTTGAAGCCCTAACCTCTAATATGTCTATGTCTGGTGATAAAGTCTTTCAGTAGTAATTAAGGGACTATGAGGTTATCAGGGACCTAGTCTGATAAGACTGAGTGGCCTTATTAAAAAAGGAGGAAAGTACCTGGCTGGTGTAGCTCAGTGGATTGAGCACGGGCCTGTGAAGCAAAGGGTTGCCAGTTTGTATCCCAGTCAGGGCACATGCCTGGGTTGCAGGCCAGGTCCCCAGTAGGGGACACATGAAAGGCAACCACACATTGATGTTTCTCTCCCACTTATTCTCCTTCCCTTCCCCTCTCTCTAAAAAAATAAATAAAATACATTTAAAAAGGAAGAAATGCTTTTTCTTCCCCCCTACCCTCACCCCTTTCCTCACACATGCACCCACCTGGGAAAGCCCATATATACACAGTGAAAAGGTAGCCATCTAGGTCAAGAAAAGAGGCTTCAAAGTGAGACTTACCTGTTTGCACTTTGGTCTTTAACTTCCCAGGCTCCAGAACTGTGATAAATCTTTGATGTTTAAGTCACCTGGCCTGTGGTATTATGTTATGGCTGCCCACACATTGACAAACACATACACACTCCTGGTAATAGAAAATAATGACAAGAAATGTCAGAGTGTGACAAGCGCTATAAAAATATGGAATAATAATAGTGAAAAGTACAGAGGAGGTAGTATTTTACCTTAACTAGGCGGATAGGTGATCCAGGCTAGAGACTGGGCAGTGGTCTTATAAACACAAAAGTCTACAGGACTTCAGCAGGGCACTGTATGACTGGTCAGCTACAGCTGACTGGCACCAGGGGTGCTCATGGATATTGGCAAGAAACTACACAGCTGGGAGAGTCAGAATATTATACAGGTCCATGTTTTTCAAGTGGGGTATCAACTTCCCTGTGTATCTCTAGTCAGCTTTTTCTCCCCTACCCCCTTAGGTTTTTTTTTCAATCCTGTTCTTCTAACCCCTCCCTGTTGCTCTTCTCTAGGTCTCAGACCATAACCTTCCCTCTCCGGCACACCCATACCTAGTCACTTCCCAAGTCTTGGATGGCCTCGAGTCATGCTTCCTCTTCTCTTCCCCCAGAACATTGCTTCTGTTTAAGATTTCGTCACTTCTATACATATGCAATGGCCTCCCAGTTAGTCTCCTTGCTTTTAGTTTGCCCTTTTAAGCATCTCCTATCTGGTTACCAGAATGATCTCAATCTCACAATGTCACACTTCCATTTCAAATTGTACCCTGGTTACCTGGATTGCTGGGTTAAGTTCAGATAGTCCCTTTAGCCCACCTGCCTGATTCTCTAGTCCACATTTTTCAGTCTCCCTCACTGGCCATACTGAACTAATTGCTGGACTCTGTCCTGTTGTTTCATACACTTTCTGTTGCTATCTGAAATCCCCTCCTCCACTGGGCCAACTTCTTGCCCTTTAAAACCTAGGGCCAGAATTACCTTTTCCAGGTAAATTTTCCTGGACCCTTTCTGATTTAGTTCCCCTACTATGAGCTTCCTGTAATTAGCTTGGCCTCTGCTGATACTACATAAGCACTGTGCTATGATGTCGGTTTACTTGTCTGTTCCTCCTGTTAAAGGAAATTGGCAGTTGTTTTAAAACATAGCGCAGCACCCAGGGAATGACTTGTTTTTTTCCTTTGTTTCTTGCTTGTCCCTGCACGTCAGAGATAATGATTGCCTGTGTGCTAGAGATAACGTTTTGCTTCTTGCTTCTGTAAGCTGCTTCTTGCTTTTTCACCAGAAGTAACGGTCTAATTGACAGATCACCCCTCACCCTATATAAGCAATTGCTCCCTGCTGATTGGGGCCCGGAATTTGGAGACTGCCTCCTCTGGGTCCACGTGCGTAATAAAGGTTCCACTTCACTTCCTCCAGTGTTTGGTCTGAGTCTTTCCTGTAACACTCCTGCAGTCTGTCTCACATTCATCTTTTTTTAAAAATATTTTATTTATTTATTTTTTGAGGGGAAGGGAAGGAGAGAGGGAGAGAAATATCAATGTATGGTTGATCTCCTGGGTTCCCTGCTGAGAACTGGCCTGCAACCCAAGCATGTGCCCTGACTGGGAATCGAACCTCAATCCACTGGTTCGCAGACCCAAGCTCAATCCACTGAGCTACACCAGCCAGGGCACATTCATCTTTTTTATCCTCTCTGCCAAGCCTGGCTTCTGTAACATAGCAGGCCTCCTTAAGTCCTTACGGAAGAATTAATTATAGAAGTAGAACCATAGGTCTTAATGAGCCCCTGAAGAAAAACAGCAGAGAAGACGTTGCTGAGCCTTCTATGTTAAGGAACAAATAGAGTTTGTGGTTTGGACATAGCAGGAGAGACCATCTGTAAGCTGGAAGTGAGAGTAAAGGGGCTTCAACAGCCTCGCTGTTCACCTTGAACCTGACACAAGAACTACTACATTTCCCGTTGTGCACCGGGGCACCGCTCCTGGTTTCCTTTCTCCACCGCCCCTTTCCCACGGAAGTGAAAGGAGCATTTCCTGTTCCGTCAATAACCCGGCCCCGGCTTTAGAGCGGCCTTCTAGGTCCAGGTTTCGAAGCTCCGCCTTCGCTCCGGTCTTTCTAGAAACGCAGCTTTGCCCTCGGCGGTGCCGGACTGGTACTGCCGGGCCACTGCAGGTGTCCGCGGGTGAGTCCTCTGCACTGAGAACTTTCCCCTGGTGGGTTGGAGCTCCCGCAGGGCGCTCCGGCCGTGTGGCTCCGGGCAGGGAAGCCGGTTACCGTAGCCGTGGCTGCTGCGCTGACATTTATTTCTTTTCCCAATTGCAGCGTCCAGACGCGTGTGTGTCCCCCTATGGCGGATACAGCTCCGAACGGCCCCCAAGGGGCAGGCGCAGTGGTAAGTGAGAGGGCAGAGTGGTCTGGCTTGATTTGCAAGAGGTTGGAAAGAGCAGGAAGTGTTGCAAGTCGTGTGTGAGGTGTTTCAGAAGCCCATTGCTCTCAGGACTGGAAGTAGTGATTGGGCTGGAGCTGGGCGTTGGGGGGAGAGGGGAGAAGTAGAGTCAGCTACAACTTTTCTTTTTCGGAAGCGAAGTCAGACCCGTGGGCGGGCCGGCCTGGAGCAGGTGGCCCACACCTGTGTGCCGTGGAGATCGGGCCTTCTTGCCTCTTCGCCCCCTCGGTCCCAAGGTTAAAGGTGCCACATGAGACTGTGCCATGATACTGCTCATTCCGCACACGCCTGTGGGCAAGAGAACATTTCTACCCCTTTTATGTCATTATATGAAAACTAGGCAAAGGAGGAGAGTGGTCTTTTGTTTTCTTCCTTTCGTCATTTTTTACAAAGGAAAATATTACGCTTTTGTGAATTTCTTATCCCTAAGATGGAGATTTACTGCCATCGAGTTACTTGTACCCGAAGCAGTATTGCCCTCTAATTTTAAACACTATGAGTATGTGAATTGAGCAGTTTTTCTTTTTTAAACATTTTGCGGCATCTCTATAGGTACACTTCCTATTTTCTTTATTTTGCAGAACCTTTTGAGAGTTAATTGCATATATCATGATAGTTCATCCTACAGTCATCAGTGCAGTTTTTGCAGTTAAAGTTCGGAGATTTAACGTTGATACATGTTAAAATCTCAGTCAGTCCATATTCAGATTTCCTCAATTGTCTTGTAAAGCTGCCTTCTCCTCATCCAGGGTTCAATCAAAAAGCATGCATTGCCTTTACCTGCCTTCAGCCTTTATTTTAGCCTAGAATAGGTCCCTTGCCCTCCTCCTGTTTGTCTTTCCAGAGCTCAGAGCTGTTGTTTTGCAGAATACTCCTTAAATTGGAGTTGTCTGATCTTATTTTTCCACTCCTGAAGACTAGATTCAGGTTAAGCACTTTTGCAGGAATATTATATAAGTGAAATTCTGTCCTTCTCAGTGCATTGTATATAGTAGGAAGCATCTTATGTTGATTTATCCCATCTTTGGAGACACAAAATTTGATTATATGGTTAAGGTGGTATCCACCAGATTCTCCATTGTAAAGATACCTTTTTTGCCTTTGTTATTAAAAAGTAATCTGTGACATGGTACTTTGAGACTGCATGAATAGTTTTTCATTCAAAGATCCAGTGCTGTTTTTTGCTTCAATTGTTTATAACATGATTAGGTAGTTCACTCTTAAAATTTAAAGCAGTACATTTTAAAAAATCTTTTTGGTTGTGTAATAAAATATATGTACATGAAACTGTACAAAATAGGATGCATTGCTCAATGAGTTATCACAAAGCAAGCACCCTAAACAAACAGGTTTTAAAGAAAATGTTCTAGCCCTGACTGGTGTGGCTCAGTTTGTTGGGCTTTGTCCTGCAGTCTGAAAGGTCTTGGGTTCAATTCCTGGTCAGGGCACATGGGTGGATTAAGGGTTCTGTCCTCAGGCAAGGCGCATGCGGTAGGCAACCAATCCATCTTTCTTTCTCACATCAGTGTTTCCCTCATTTTCCCTCCCTTCCCCTCTGGAGTCAAAAGGAAAAACATTTTTAAGTAATAAAGAAAGTGTTCCTAAATTAAATTTCTAACTGTGGTGTAGAATCTGAATATCCGTAGAGAAAATGAGCATAGTGAGCTGGATTCATCCTTCCTCTTCACTGCTGGTGATCATTTAAATTTAGAGGAGTAAACAGTATAGTTGGGTAGGATGGACTAGAGGCATATTTCTGAAGTAATCTGCATTTTGTTAAAAAGACATGCAATAAAACATCTTCGAATTTTAAAATTTACTTGCATTTTTTCCAAAATCTTTTTATAGGGTGGGTCAAAAATAGGTTTACAGTTGTTTGTATGAAAAATGATACGATAATTAATAAATAGTAATACAAGAAGAAACTGTTTTTGCATACTCAAATTGTAAACCTTTTTTTGTTCCACCCTGTGCATCTTCCTTTAAAAAATAATTAGATTGCTTAGACTAGGGTTTTAGACTCTAGGTTAAGACCCATTAATGAGTTTTTAAATCAGTTTAGTGGAACCGCATAAATATTTTTAAAACATTAAGTAAACCCTTGACTAGTGTGGCTCAGTTGGCTGGGTGTTGTTGGCACAAAGCCAAAGGTCGCCTGTTCGATTTCTGGGTTGCAGGTTTGGTCCCCCGTTGGGGGCAGGTGCTAGAGGCAGCCGATTGATGTTTCTCTCTCTCACTCATTGATGTTTCTCTCCTTTGTCCCTCCCCTTCCCATCTATTTAAAAATAAATAAGATCTTTAAGAAAGAACATTAACTAGAATACAGAATGCTAAAATCCATCACATGTAGTATGGATAAGTATATTTTGTGAAACTTGTTTATATATCCACACACGTTTATGTTACATCTTTTTTTAAATTTCTTTTTAGAGAGAGGGAGAAACAGAGAGAGAGAAACAGTGATGTTTGAGAGAAACATTAACCAGATGCCTCCCCCAAATGGGGACCTGGCCCTCAATCCAGGCATGTGCCCTGACTGGGAATCAAACTGGCAACCTTTCTGTTTGTAGCCCCAGCACTCAATTCACTGAGTCACGCCAGCCAGAGCTGTTAGTGTTAGACCTTTATATAAAAATTACGTATGTAGATCCTATCAACAAATACAAAAGCCACTTTAGAATCTGGATATCAGGTGATTTAGAATGTGGGACAGATTTGAAGTTACTGCGTTAGTGGTGATGGACACATCTATTGGCAAAAAGAAGCAAAGGAACAGAGAATGAGAAAAACGGGAGAAGAAAGTGGTATGGAAATTCAGTATAGGGCCACTGAGGCCAGGGTAAGACTTGTCGGGGTGCTTCCGGGGGATGAGAAAGTCATAAAATCAGGGAGGCAGATGCCATTTAACTCCTGTGTCCTGCCAGGAGCACCTGTTTAGAGCAGCAGTCAGGCCCTTCTGTGTACATAGGCAGCTCCCCCGTAGGCCGGGTTCAGTAGTGAGGGCTGTTAGCATTGTCCTTTGTAAAGTTTTATTTAATCCCAAGTGGCTTTGTACGATACCATTTTATTCAGATCCGAGACATACCTATTTGAATTTGAGATTTTTTAAAGAATAGGCTATAGTTCTCTTGAAAGCAGTTCTTATAATGTTCTTTTAAAACAGATGAAGTCAGTGTTACAAGTGCAGGAGGAATACAGACAACTGTAGTGAATTTTTTCAAAAATTTTTTCCTAATTAGTCTATTTGGTATTTTTGTATTTAAGTACTTCTAGTGCTTTCCACATCAAAAGTGTAAGGCTCTAAGGTGTTTAGACTTGTTAGGTAAAATAATTGCTCTAAGAGTTTTCATTTATGATCTTAAAAAAGCAATACTATTGTTACACAATCATTAAAACCTTTTGAATAGGAATAAAACTGCATAATCTTTACCCTTATAAACATAATTTGGAGCCTTAGCTTACTACAATATTTTTCTTTTTAAATCCAGCAATTCATGATGACCAATAAACTGGACACAGCAATGTGGCTTTCTCGCTTGTTCACAGTTTACTGCTCTGCTTTGTTTGTTCTGCCTCTTCTTGGGTATGTACTATATCTTTTTCTGTCTTTGATACTCCAGTCAGTTTTTATGCAATATCTTTTAGTTTCAAGACTTACTAAACTGCAAGGGGTTAAACACAAGTCTTGTCTTTAAGGCACTAATAATTTAATGTCACTCACTGGAGGGATATATTGTATTATGTGCTTTGTGGAAACTAACATCACATTGAAAATCTGAGAGAAAAATGGATTTGTGCAAATGAGTTCATATTTTTTGCATTTTGGACTTTTGAACATAATGGAAAGAATGACTGCTTTATTAAATTCAGTTACATATATGAAGTGATGCTTGTAAGAATGTACAGTAGATTCTAGTAAAATTTTTTCTGTTTATAATTAAGTAATGGATTTAGGTGTTGTGCAATTATGATGCAATTCACAGAGGAGGAAGAGGCATGGTAGCTGTTTATGTCTCATGATAACCTCTCCTCTGGTAATTTGCAGGTTGCATGAAGCAGCAAGCTTTTACCAACGTGCTTTGCTGGCAAATGCTCTTACCAGTGCTCTGAGGCTGCATCAAAGATTACCGCACTTCCAGTTAAGCAGAGCATTCCTGGCCCAAGCTTTGTTGGAGGACAGCTGCCACTACCTGCTGTATTCACTCATCTTTGTCAATTCCTACCCTGTTACAAGTATCCTTTTGTACCTTATTGACAATAATATTGCCTGTTGCTATGGATAGACTAGAAAATAGGGACACATGGTTGATTTCTGGAGATAATAAGAATGAAATCACCCATTTGGAATTCATATGTTTACATATTTTGAAAGTGTTGTGGGGTGATAATAAGTATTCTAGAAAGAAAAAACCCCAAAAGGGAGGGATGGAAGAAGGGGGCGAGTATTTAGTACCTTAGGGAAGCACACTAGGTGAACTGGTAAATAGGTTTCTTTACTATAGGACCTTTGATGTGCTGATGTACATCGGGAGACTAAGACTTCTGGTGTTTCCTAAACTTAATCGTCTTCATTGTTATTTTCCTTTTGCAGATCATCCCTCAGGAAAGAAAGTGTTTTGTTCTTTGAGAAGTGCTGCTCTTAAGAGTTCTTGAGTATTATACAAGTATACTTACTAGAAGCACAAGAAAATATATCTTTCAGACTAGATACTACCTTTTTAGATAATTTTTAGAATAGGAGGAAACATTTTTTGAACACCTGTTTGCCATTTCATACGAATTTGACTTTTAATCCTTGCAACACTGAAGAAAAGTTGTCGCTGAACTCATTTTAGCAGATGCCATTTCAGACATAACACATAGCCTGTTTGCCAAGTAGTTGATGAATTTTGACTGTTTTCCTTAATTGTTTTTTTTTAGTGAGTATTTTTCCAGTCTTGTTATTCTCTTTGCTTCATGCCGCGACATACACAAAAAAGGTTCTTGACGTAAGTAAAACTATGATTTTTTTTTTTTTTTTTACATTCCCACATTACAGCCAGTTGACTTGAATTTGAGCTCTACAACATTTTGGCTTTTGTCACAAAAAGTTTCTCTAATCCTTACAAACTTCCCTAAATTATTTAGTGATTTGAAACTTCGAACTTTGGAATATTTTATTTACATTTCACAAAATGGTATATTTTGTTGACAAAAAGTTGTATTTAAAATTAACCCCCAGTTGCTCCAGGAATTTGTAAAGTTTGAAATAGATCTCTATCATTTAAAGGAATCAAATCTTTTAGGTTTGACAAGTTGGCAGAAATGTCTTGTGCTGTCAGTATTTAATTCTAATATATAAGCTGAGTAGAGTATACTGAATTTCTTTTACTCTACTGCTCAGAACTGGTACTTTCCTAAAATTTCTTATTCCTGGGGTTCTTATTAAGCCTAACTTAAGTGTGCCAGGTAGCTCGACTGCATAGCTTGACTGATATTTGATTTAAAATACCCAAATTTGGCCTGGCTGGTGTAGCTCTGTGGATTGAGTGCAGGCCTGCGAACCAAAGCATTGCTGGTTCAATTCCCAATCAAGGCACATACCTGGGTTATGGGCCAGGTCCCCAATATGGGGTTTGCTAAAGGCAACTACACATTGATGTTTCTTTCATTCCTTCTCTCTCTCCCTTCCTCTCTCTCTAAAAATAAAGCAGTCTTTTTTAAAAATCCAGTTTTGCCTTGCGCTGGCTTTTTTAATCTCTCTAGTTCTTTGTTTACAGGAGTAATTAGACTTGGGAATTTCTATTTCTAGTTAGCTAAGGAGTCACAGATACTTTAACTGTATTACTAGGTAGTCAGATTTCATTATGGTTGGAGAGAAATAACCACCATTTATGTGAAATAATCTAATCTTAAGAAAAATGAAGCATCTAAGAATGAAAAGGACTTGTGTTAAACATTTTTCTTTTTAAATCTTCAAATACAAAAAATATGATCAAATAGGAGAACACACTAACTGAAGTCCTTGAATAGTTGCTGTACTTTATATCATCATTTCCAAATGATTGTCTTTTGGTTGTATGTCCTGTTGAATATGCTATTTTAAAGAAAGATAATAATTGATCAGAAATGCTTTATTATTTCTAATGTTTGTTTTCTGATGTTTTAGGCAAAAGGTTCAAATAGTTTACCTCTGCTGAGATCTATGTTGGATAAATTAAGCGCTAATCAACAGAATATTCTGAAATTCATTGCTTGTAATGAAATACTCTTGATGCCTGCTACAGTTTTTATGCTTTTTAGGTAAGAATAAAAATACATTTGTTTTGGGAGGCTGATGAATATTATAAATATATTAACTCCAGTGAATGTAATAAATGTAGCAAATATATAATGTATATTTATTGATGCAATAAATGTATATGAATAAATATAAATATATTAACAAATTTTATGTTGCTTAAATCCGTTGAAGTAGATACTGGTATGTAGAGCTAGATGAATCTTAGCCATTATCTTTTCACTTTGTAGTGGAATATCTGAGACATAGTAAACCTAGGAACAGGTATTATGTATCAGTCTTTGTGATTTATTATTTAATGTTCAGAAATTAATTTCAGAATAACTAACTACCTTTGAAAAATCTTGGGAAGTCTGGGTTAGTCCATTCTTCTATTAGTAAGATGATTTTTCTTATCCCAGACAAAAAAATCTAAAAAAATTATAGTCTGGTATTAATTGTTGCCTACTACTACCTCCATATTTTATTTGTATCTTAATTATAGAAGTAATGCAAAAAAGAAGTAATGCTTGAATATGGAAAGCCATCCTTTTAAAAATTAGAATGTTAGAAAAGTAGAGTATTGACTATTTCATCAACATTCTTGCATTTAAGTTTTAAAACTACATTTCTGCCTGGATTACTGCTTTTTCAGTTTTTAGTTTCACATGTACTAGGACACTACAAATAAAAGCTACAATACCATTTGGCTATGAATCGTAATAGTATTTCTGTCTCCTTGCAGAGGTAAGGAGTTTGATAACGTGTGTTGTGTCATCCTTTTAAAATGCTTACTAAGCCCTGACTGGTGTGGCTTGGTTGGTTGGGTGTTCTGCAAAGGACAGGCTGCCAGTTCCATCTCTAGTCGAGGTCCATGCCTGGGTTGCAAGTGTGGTCCTGGGTCAGGGCACGTAAAGAAGCAACCAGTCAATGTTTCTCACATTGAAGTTTCTCTCCCTTTCTCCCTTCCTCTTTCTCTAAAAATAAATAAATAAACAAAATCTTTTTAAAAATGCTTATGCAAATAGCTAGAAAATATATATTACTCTATTATGGTTGTGGGGTTTTGTTTAGGTTTTATTTTATATCCAAAGTTACAATGCGTCAGTTGTCTGCGTCTTACGTTTTCTACTCCTATAGTGTTTTTGTGACTTACTTATGTTGACGTACAGAGTTGTTGTTTAAGTTAGTGACTGTGTCGTGTTCCATCATGTTAGCATGCTGCATCTTACTACATGTTCCCTTGTTTGGAAGGGCATTTGTTCCCAAATACTCACTTTTTTTAATCAGTATTATCTCTCACCTGGATACCTGAATTGACTTTGTTCAGTCTAAGCTAGGTGCATTTTGTGTATAATTGAACATGACAGGTTGTCATCTAAAATGTCTATACTACCTGTTTTCTGTAACTGGATAAATTTCCATAGTCTTATTAACATCAAACTTATTTTTGTTTATGAAATATTTTAATGTTATTGCCTGAGGTTTTTACGTACCTGACAGTTACTGCTTTCTTTAACAGTTTCTTTTCAAACTAATAATTTTATCGATTTCCTCATAAAGGCATTTGTTCTATTCTTTTAACTGTTTTCCTACCACCTGTTGCTTGAGTTGTGGGGTCCCAACTAGATAATGTAACCTAATAAAGTTCTAGAATGATACAATGGGAAGACTTCTCATTGGGTATTAGGGATCTGGATTCTAGTTGATTTGACCATTAACTTAACCTTCTGAACCTTGATTTTCCACATTCAAAAAACTAGTAGAAGTAAAAAATTGCCTAAAATCCTTCCGGCTCCTATATTCTATGAATGTTGAATGTGAGCTTTGATGCAGCTGTATTTGTCTATTATTCTGCTCTAAAACTTTTGTCCTGAAAGGTAGTTCATCTCTCTCGTGATTTCTGATCAGACGTTTAGACTCTTTTAGTAAAGGTCCCTGCTACCCCCACCCCCACTTACTTTCTTGTTTTTCTGTTTCTTGGGTCACACCAGGTTCTGTGATTTGCTTCATGTAACTGGATGAGAGTTAAAATGTAGATTCTAAAACTAGTTCTTTGTATGAAGATAATTAATATTTACACTTGATAGTTCTGTTTAACAAGCAAAATAATTTATTCTCTTAAATCAGCTTAAGATAATTATACTGAAATGCTAAGATGTCATGCACACTTAGACAAAAACCTCCTTTGGGGAACTGCAGTGAATTTTTGTTGGAGTGCCAGGTTCTGACTGTACTGGTACATTAACTCAGTTGTGCTGCTTGATCTTTTATTGAAGTACTGCTTATGTACAAAGTGATTTTAGTCTTTCAAGATTACTATAAAGGTGATGAGAATTTATCAGAAATACGCAAATAGAGAAAGCACTTTGTTATTCTAAAAAATTGAAGTAAGGTGATAAAGTTCTATGTAATCCCTAATAGGAAAAGCTGTTAATGCTCTATGTCACTTGAATATAAGACAGGCTATAAAATTAAAGACCATTTTACATATATTTTAAGTATTTATTTATTTTTTTAGAGAGATGGGAAGGGAGGCAGAAAGAGAGAGAGAGAAGCATCGATGTGTGAGAGATCCATTGACCTTTTGCCTCTACACGCCCCCAACCAGGGACCTGGCTCACAACTCAGTCATGTGCCCTGACTAGGAATCGAACTGGCGACCCTTTAGTTCACAGGTTGGCATTCAATCCACCGAGCGACACTAGCCAGGGCCACTTTAAATTCTTTAAGTGACACCTTCATGGTAAAAGCTTACCTAATATTAAAAAGCTTTATTAAGTTATATTTGGAGCAGTAATGCTTAAAGCTCTGTATGAGTTTTAAAATGAACATAAAATATGAGTTTACCTTACACATACATGCACACATGTGCAGTGTACAAAGACAAAAGAATGACACCATAGCTTCATATTGGTCCGTAGAGAGCTTGTTGCATAATAGTACATGCATGAGATAGGCTACTGGAGGCTGTAAAAGGAATGAGGTGAATTTTTTTGTTGTGATAGGGGATGATCTCCAAGATAGAGTAAGTTTAAAAGTTTATTAACACTCCAGGGTGTTCTGCATTTATGTTTTGGGGAGTGTTTATGTGTCATGGCATAGATATGTTTCTTCCTACCTTAGTTTCTTCATATTTACATGGGAATGAGCCCTGACTGGTGTAGCTCTGTGAGTTGGATATTGTCCCACAGACCAAAAGATTCTGCCTATGTTGCGGGTTCATTCCCTGGTTGTGTGCATGTTAGAGGCAACCAGTTGATCTTTCTCCTCCTCTATCTCCCTTGCCCTCACTCTAAAAAGAAATAAAGTCTTTTATTAAAGATTTCATTTATCTTTAGAGAGAGAGGATGGGAAGGAGAGAGGGAGAGAAACATAAATGTGTGATTGCCTCTTGCGAGCTTCCTACTAGGGACCAGCCCGCAACCTAGGCATTTGCCCTGACTGGGAATGGAACTGGTGACCCTTTGGTTCACAGGCCCACGTTCAATCCACTGAGCCACACCAACCAGGGCTAAAAAGAAATAAAATCTTTAAAAAAATAAATGGGAATGATAATAACCACTTCTTTCCTAAAGTTGTTAAATGGATTCAGTGAATTGTAAAGTGAGCACTATACAGTGTTAGTTATTAGATACACTTGTTGTGTATAAATTTTTGGAGGGATGGACATGGTGCTATAACTTTGAGGAAGGAGCTGACTTGGATGATGAGAAGTTTGTTCTTCATTGAATGTTCTTTGCTATCAGTATTTTCTATAGTATGTATATTACTTTTTCAATTTAAAGTTAAAGATTTGTTATAGGATTTGTTAAGAAAAATTAGTGATAAATATGTGATTGTATAAATTATTTTTGTTATGAAGGTAATATCACAATTTAGAAGAAGAGGCTAAAAAATTAACCTGAGAAACAAACATTTCACATCTTAATGTACTTCATTACACACAAAAATAGTAGTATCTGTAGTTTTCTGCTTTCTCCAAAGTTGTTGTATAGTTTTCATAATCAGGATTTTAAGTTCTTGTGTGCTAAGTTCATCAGCTAAACATAATATGTTTACCCCTGCTACCTGCCTGTCCATGTTGTTGCTGCATTTTATCTGTAGTTGTTTCAGTAAATATCTTTCTTAATCCAGGTAGTTTTTCCTAGGAAAGAATTCCAGAATTAAAATTTCATAATCATGTATGACTCTTGGGGTATTGTAATTATACTTTTTAACTAAGAAAAATCATTAGAATAAGGTATGAAAATTTGTAAGTGAGCTTTTGTGAGTTTATTAGTGTTTTTTGTTGTTAAATATAAAATGAATGGCTTTTTAATATGCTACAAAGTTTTAAAACTTAATAATCAATTGTTAGTAATTATGGAAGCATATATAACATTTATGTATCTGATTTATTTAGTAGCTTTTAAAAATTTAAAAAGTAATATATGCATGAATACATACATGCTCATTAAAATTTAAACTAACATTTTATTCTCTACTAATCATATATACATTTTTCTATTTCCTTTTTGACAGTAACTTGGATTTAGATAATGATAGGTATTACTATGACCACTTGATGAATAAAGACATACTCTGCAGTTAAATTGCCTTTAAGTTTGAGAGTGTGTGTATGAATTGATAATGTATTTTTATTACTTTTGTATTTGTTTATTTCAGTGGTCAAGGAAGTTTGCTCCAGCCTTTTATATACTATAGATTCCTTACTCTCCGATATTCCTCTCGAAGAAATCCGTATTGTCGGTAAGCTGGTGATTAGTTCAAATATGTTTTGTTAAGAGTATTGTAATGTGCAGTACTTACAACTTTTATATGATTTAGCTTTTATGTTAGAATTTAGAAGCAAGCAGTGTTTTTGTACATTTAAGTTCTAGGCCTCAGAACTATCTAGGGTGCATGAGAAGGTGTTTGTATTTCTTTCAAAAACTGAGACTGGAGTTATCTTGACCACCTCAAAAAGAGTACTAAAGCTTCAGGGATTTAAAGATGGGTAAGACAAGTCCCACAAGTCGTAAGGAATTTTCATAGCTGAAGAAACAAAACATATGTCAAATAATAAAAGAGGAAAACACTGGTTGAGGATACAGTATTCACAAGTCAATTTGTGACTATAGTTGTTGTATATTTACTTATCATATTGGTACTATCGTCCACTGGAGGGAAGAATCATTGAGCCAGAATGTAGAAGAGCCTGGGGGAGTTTCACAAAATAGAGATTTAATTGGTTCTGGAAGGAATGAAGTCTTTGAGTCAGTGGTGAGAATGGGTAAAAGCATTTTACGTGCAGTGACAAGTAGGAGTACAGGTTTGGAGGTAACAGCCATGTTTAAGGGGCATTGAGTGGACCTGTTGGGCACCTGAGGAAGATTTTGAATGGTGGGTGGTGGAGCAGTGATTAAAATGGTGTCTTGGAGCCATATCATAAAACGTTCTGAGTTTCACGGTAGGAAGTGCGGAATTTATCTTTCAGAATATGGGACAGTGGTTTTGATGTGATCATAATAATCTTCAGATAGCCTTTTGCAGAACCCCTCGAGTGGAAAAATTGAAGATTATGTTAGTGACTTACTGTAGTGTTCAGGAATGGAGGCTTAAATTGTTATGCTTATCTCAAAAGTTATAAAGTTGAAATGAATAGCTGTTTTTAATAGCCTCTGAAATGTGTTATTCAGATAGTGTTGTTAATGTAGTTTTTGTTTTCGAGTTTAAAATAAGTCGAGCATGTAACAGAATTCAACCAGAAATCCACTGAGTACATTAGCATGATTTCTGTTGTATTTTCACATGCAAAGTAAATAGAACTAAATTTGAATGCTGGCCTATTACTTGCTAGGTATGTGACTTTAGACAAGTTATTTCTTCATTGGTAGAGGAGAAAACTTGGGGAGAAATGAAGTAATGGTTTAGAAGATACTGATTCTTTTTTGTTTTAGAGTTTTTACACTTTCTTAGACAATTTACAATATTTCCTAAAATAGAGTTTACTCACATTAGTCATAGATTATTAACTAGTCCCTACTTGCAAATAAACCTTCCATTTTACTGATTCCATAAGCTTTTGCCTTTTTCCTTTCTGGTCCATGTATTCATTTCAGATATTTTCTGGTCCCCTGCCATCCAGTTTTCATCAGATTTGTTTTTATCTACTTCTTTATGCCCTCTTCTCCACTCACATTTTTCCACATACCCTTAAATAAGGTCAAAACAAACAAATTGAGAAGTGTCCAGTGAAATAAAAAGGGAAGCATAACAGTGGATGAAGATAACACAGTTATGTAGTAATAAACATCCTCAGAGTTCTCACATGAGTGCACATTTTAACCAAAACTGTGGAAAGGTAATGGAAGGTATTTGAGCCTGTAGGTATTGGTATATGGGCTGTAAAGCCACAATTTCTATACCACACTTTGTTAAGGGTTTTGAGGCAGTCTAATGGCCAATTTGTACCATTTTTACCTATTATGATATTTATTCTCAAGTTAGTGGTATCAGTGCTTATAGATGCCTCCTGTAGATTGTCCAGAGCTGTGTAATATGGTAGCCACTGGCCACATTTGACCATTTACATTAAAATTCATGAAATTTAAAACTCAGTTTTTGAATTAATTATACTAACCACATTTCAAGTGCATTTTGGTCATCGCTGAAAGTTCTGTTGTCAGTGCCTCTCCAAACCAGGTAACTCTGTGACTTTATCTAGATTATGTCAGGGTAGGAACCAGCCGTGTGGCTTTGGGCCAGCCTCTTTCAGCCATGTCTGTAACTTGAGAGTATTCGACTAGAGTATTTTTCATGTGCCTGCTAGCTTTATTCATTAGATTTATTTATTTAGAAGATATGATTGTGTGTTGGTGATAACATGTTTTTGTACTTTTGAAGTACCTGCTTTCTAGCAATTTAGGGCCAAGTGAATTAGACAGCTATATATAAGGCAGTGTGATGACGACGAAGGTGCTGCTGTGAATGCACAGAGAACAGAGGGAGAGGGATGAAAATACACTGAGGAGCTGGTAACATAAGCCGAGTCTTTTGGAGTCTGAGTTCTGGCGGGGGGCCTGAACGGGCTTGGCATAGCAGCGGTGCCTGTTGCTTGAGCTGAGGAGAAGTGTATAGGAAAACAATAAAGATCTGGGCCAAGCAAGGTAGGTGGGTCGTGAAAGTTTGGATTTTATTTCAAAGTAAGAAGAACACTTGAAGTTTCGAATGTGGAGGGGTTAAGAATGTAGTGAAGTCTGATTTAGAAATATCATTCCAGATGGTGGATTACAGGCTCACCAAAAGGAGAAAAAGGTAGATCAAAGACTGTTAGAGTAGTCCAGAGCCTGACCTAACTCACTGGTAAAGGAGGAGATAAATGTGAGAGATACTTAGGAGGGTAGGAACTTAGGGTCTGGGGAAGGAGAATGAGACAAAGACGCCCTCCAGGTTTCAAGCCTGGGAACCTGAGTTGTGAGTAATAGGGCTGTCACGAAGGAGGTACAAGAAGAAGGGCAGGCTTTGGGATAAATAGGAATATTTCCAAATTTTCTTCCTGTCTTTGTGTGAGAGCATATTACATTCTTACTTTTTTTAAACAGTAGATTATTACTTTTTCCTAACCATAGAAATAACAGAGGATATAGGAAGATAGAGCAGGAGTTGTGAATAGTCAAAAATTACCTTTGTTGATCCTTCAAATCACCTATAGATTACAGTATACATGGTATTGTGTCTGCTAGTTTATACAATTTATGTAACGTTTACAGTATGTAGTAAAGAGTACTTTGTAGGCAACGAGCACAGTTAAGGCAAAGTCAGAGTCTGCAAACATGCAACATAAGTGAACATGGGAGTCATGGCAGAGTGATGGGGGAGAAGCAGGAATGTGATGGAAACCAGGTTCTGGGGGGCTTCAGGCTGAAGGCAAACAAGTGTCTATTTGATCAGTGGAATGATCCAGGTGGGCAGTAACATCCAGTGAGCATCTTCTTTGTTCTCCCACGGAAACCTCGCTCTCACCCTGAGATACGTATTCCTGTTTTATAAATGGAAGCTGTAAGAGGCCGTGTGTTCATTTAAGGAAATAGTACGTGGGATTACCCATGTTATGTAACTTTCACTGTCTTGCCCTCTTTTTTAGAACTAGTTGAATTTGCCTAAGTTAAGACATGATTTTACTGTAAAGCTGTAAATCATCCCTAACCTCAGCCCTCACAGGTAGCCATTTATTAAATGCTTTTGTTTGAACTTTCTCCCCCAAAAGACAGGTGTTGATGTAAGAATTTTATTTTGTGTTTTCCGTGAAAAACTGTTGGCAGTTCATTCTAGTTATTACTTCTTCAAATTCTTTATGGCTGTGGGAAATTTCTTCATCAGCATTTGCTTTGTATCATGTTGCTTTTTTTTCTTGTGTTTGTGAAAGAAAACTGTTTTATTTTGCAGGACCTTGTTTAATGAATTGAGGATTATTGTCGAACATATAATAATGAAACCTGCTTGCCCACTGTTTGTGAGAAGACTCTGTCTCCAGAGCATCGCCTTTATAAGCAGATTGGCACCAACAGTTGCGTAGCATAATATCCAGCTAAGTTAAATATAAATAAGCATTAGTAGCAGCTGATACTTCTGCTAGAGATTGTTAATTCCAGGTGTGAAACTGACCTCAGTCCAATTTACATAAATTCATCTTAATGGAAAATAACATTTTCCTGGCATGTTGAATCAAGCCTTTATAAAAAAGTTTCTAAGAAAATTCTGTGTTGTGTTGTTAATGGTTAAGGAAGTTTGTATTTTGTAATAAATGTATCAAATTTTTTTAGATGCTGCTGTGCCTTTATCATGTATGTTTATTTCTCTTGTAACAATAGCTCTATAATTTGTTTCAACCTAATTGGTAACCTGAATTTATTTATATCCATAAACATGGAAGATATATAAATAGTTATATAAATAGTTAGCTATATAACTATTTATACCATAATAGTTCATTATGGTAACATTTACATATGTGAATTCAGCATATTTTGAGACAGTATTTTGCCATTTATAAATTTTGGTAGATGATTGAAGCCACATTCCCACTGTATTTGACTTCAAATTGTTATTAAATTGATTTTGTGCTGCTTTGTTAGGACAGATTAATTTTGGATGTGCTATTATAAGAGGAGTTCAAAATTTTATTTCCATGAATACTTCTGTAGATTTGAATTTTTCTTTTAAAGGCTCAACTGTAAGCTTATTGGCCAATGAGATAAATATTTGGAGTCCCCTAGTCATTATATCAGAAAGCAGTAGTCACACAGTTTTAGGAAGTCGTTCTTTTACAGTGTGGACACATATGTTACTAGTGTTACTATAGTTCCTACATCAAATTCTTGACTACTGTTTTTCTCAGATTCTTACGCTTGAATTTTCATGAGACAGTTGTAGCAGTTCAGGTACCTTTGAAAGGATTGTAACTGAAGATTTATTATATGACTATACTCACTGTTTCTTCTGAAATAATAATGAAGATTATCCTGTACATTCTTTACCCATCAAGTTTGATTGAAAGGTTAAATGGGAAGGTGTATAAGTGAGGTAATTGATTCGGGGGAAGAACATACATTTCCTATTTCATGATGGACAAATTTGGGGGAATTGGATGTATTGCTGCAGCTGTGATTTGGGTTGTATGATATGTTAAATCCTGTTTACTGACCTTCTATCAACTCTAGAAAGTTTACTTTGATCTTTATTGTTGCATGATTAGAAATGTTTAAAACATTGCAAAAATTCTAGTACAGAGTAATGTAATAGTTTTTGTAACCTGTTCTTTCTGCATGTAATTTGGATTTCTCAAATACATTCATTGGTAACTTATTAGTAAGATCAGTTTTCTTTTTGTTCAACTTTTGATCTGTAGAAATGTGATATCTACTTGATAGCTCAACCATAACCAGCTCTTTTTGTAACATTTTTCTACTCAGAGAAGCAGCCTCATAAAATAGTTGATTGTGTGTGTGTGTGTATGTGTGTGTGTGTGTGTGTGTGGCTAGCCTCATTATTACCATATATGTAATCTGATTATTTTAAGAACTAAATTTTCTAGAGCAATAAAGTGACTATAATGTTAAGTAAACAGTATATTATTGATATCTAAAGATATTTTTAAAGTTTATGTCTTGAATTATATTGAAATTTTGGCAGTGAAGGCACATTTTTAAGTTACTAGTTTTTTTGGTTTTGTTTTTACAAATTTTTAAATCTCATGATAATTTTAGATTTATAGAGGTGACTAAAAAATTAATCCTGGAACAACATTGTTCACTAAAGTACAGACCTATTCAGAATTTCACCAGTTTTTACACTTGTTAATATTCTTTCTGTGCGCTCTGTTTTACTGTGATTATTTATTATTTACTTTTAGTGACCTATAAATGTGCTTGTATTTTGAGTTTTTCTTTTTTTACTCTGAAAATTACTGTTGGCTAAAAAAATTTCCTAAGGAAAAGAATTCATCTGGTCTTTAACATTTGGACTTTCACAGATTAAAACACTGTGCTTTAAAAGTCGAGGCTTTTTATCAAAAACAGGATTATATTTCTGACATGCTCATGTTTGGCTGTTCTTTAAAGGAAGGCTTGATTTATAAATGAAATATTCCTACACTCATGAAAAAGTACATTTTACGATTTGAACATTACTAGATGTTTAGTTTGCATGAACTTACAGTCACAGACTCTAATAAGAATACGTACAACCAGCTGATACGGCATCCCAAATTATAGTGTAACATGCATACCTATCAGTTAAAATTAAGGAACTACAATAGCACTATATAGAATGAATGTAGTAGGAGAAAATTAGCAGCATAGCTGGCTTGCTTAAGCAGGCTTAAAAAAATGATTTAACATCCAGAATATCTAATACTGTAGCAGATTCTGTTCTTCTACCATTTTTAGATATTACACTTTCTTGGACAGGGGAAGCTTCATACAAAACTTCCTTTATCCAGTAGTAAGTGTATATTCCATTTCTATACTGGATTCCCCATGAATTTAAACTTGAACATCATTCCAAAGAGAAATTTCTTAAATAACAATTTGTACTAGTAAATTTATTTGGGATAAAATTTACCAAGGTAGATAGATGGTCCTGGAAGTAAGCAAGAATGAAAGCTTGCCTTTAAAAAAATTTGTTTTAGATATTTAGGTTATCTCCCTTACAGGGAAAATCAAGGCATGTTAATATTAAAACCAGAAGTTACAAAAGATTTATGAGGTCTATTGTAGAACTAAAATACAGTGCTATCAGAATACTTCCTTTCTTCCTGAAAGTCAGGATCACACATTCAGATTAGGTTTGTAGGCTTAGGATATAAGTATTATTCCTCTTGGAAAGAAAATGATTATATATGTAACACGACAAGTGGAACTAACGTAGTTTTTGAAAGTTTGAGATCAGAATGAATAAAATTAATTTTGAGGGATTGTGGTGAAGATACTTATCTAATGCTAAAGAATTTAATTTGATTAATATAATTATTCTAAAACTTCTTCCCTGCCCAAAATCCCTTAGGATCTGCTAGCCTCAAAGCTGTTAACCAGATTCCAACTAATTTTGCTACCTATTCTGGCACAAAAACCTCAGGGGGGAAAGTAACCACCGACAGGTCAGTGTGTTTTGATCAGTAGGTGGCGCTCTTTCCTCAAGTGGCCCCCCAGTTTCACCTGCATTGTGGGAAGGTTAAAAAGCCACTAAAAGAGCTGAGTCAGCCATAAAACTAAGGATTTTAATTCCATGACTTTTTAAAATATGTAATTACTCAATATTCAAGTATTTGGCAAGCATTTATTCTGAGTACATATTTAGAGTATTGAAATGCTCAGAAGCTGGAAAATGTGTCCTGTTAATAACAGCTTTCTAGGTAAACAGTAGAATAGGCTACAGTTGTGAGAGGTATTATTAAGATCATGTCTCTTTTTCTTCTTACTGTAAGTTTCTACATCACCCAAGCAAAATCAGTCATAAAATTGTTCTTTTTTCAGGTGTGTAGAAAAACAATACTTAAAAATTTTTTCATGGTTATTTTGTATATACTAGAGGGTATAGGCAGTTTGACCTCTTAAAATTTAAACTTTTATAGAAATAAAAATGCATATTGAAATTTTTGGGTATTAGGAATGGTACCTAGATTGGTAAATTCAGTTTGAGTTGCAGAGACACCTAGTTTCTTTTAATACCTCGTTGGAATTTCTCTAGGATTAGAGTTCTGCAGAGGCTTTATGGTAGTATAGCTCAATAGAGAGTATACCAAAGCATGTGTTTATATATCCGGGAGCTTTTTCCAGGGGTTGTTTTAATGAGCAGTCCTCTTATAATATTCTGGGCAGAAAGTTGTTACGGGATCTGGAATTAAGAAAGGAGTAACTAGAATTTGGGGAGGTGACGACTTGGAATTGTGAACACACAAAGTATACAGATGATGTATTACAGAATTCTATACCTGAAACTTACAAAATTTTATTAACCAGTGTCACCCCAATAAATTCAATAAGAAATTGAGGGAGGCTTCCTGGTAGTAGTAATTATTCTAGGACATGTGTATCTTCTAAGGTGACATCCAAGTGGGTTCTTAAAAGGAACACGTTCCTGTGTGAGGATCAACTCTCGGATGGCCTTTCTCCTTCTGTGCAGAGCGAGTAGGAAGACTGACCGGCCTTGACTTTCAGTTGACGTGAGAAGAGATAAAGTACAGTATTTTTAAAAATCTAACGCTGATTCTTTTTCTTAGAAAGTGATAGTGAAAAATTATTGATGGGTATCTTTGCTGGACTCTAAAATTTAGGCTGCATTCCAGGAGAAAAAGGCCCCAAGATCATTTCACTTTTTCCTTCGTATCCTTCTGAAGCTACTTTTTTGATGTGCTCAGTATTTTTAAACCTTTTTTTCCCTCTTGGTTCATGACACTTTAATTCTAAACTTTGACTTTTTTTTTACCTTAAAGTAAAAAATTGCTTCTGACATACATTTTTGCTTACATCAGTTGAGACCAAATGGGCAAAGTCTTGGGCAGGTGACATTTGTGATGTGTTACATTGGAACGGGTGTACAAGGGTCGCAAGGATTAGAGTCATAAAAAACTGCTTGATTTATAAATGCATTTTTCTGGTGCTCTATATAATGGGATATATTGAACTAAAAAATTTGTATATACAGTATGTCAGCATTTCTTAGTAACTTCTCGTGAATCCATTTTTAATATCTAATATTGTACAGGTTGGGGAGTTACACTCTTCAGGCCAATACCATCCAGACTATATAAATTTATAAAATAAATTGAAAAATTCATCATTCCCCTGTATTCAAGACCAGAGCACATAAATGCTAATGTAAGGCTCAGAGGGAAAATACATTTCTCCTCAATATTTGAGAAAATGTGAAGTCCTTTCAAGAAAATCTAATAAGCATAGTAATCATAGCCTGCTGACACTAAGGAAAAAGGACCTCATTTGCTCTTTCTTTTATGCAGCGATTTACTGGTCCCTACTGATTTCCAAATTGGATCACTGTAGTAAATTATCTGTGCTGGTACCTGTGAAAGTAAGCCCTGGGATCCATATTTGTTTTGTGTTCTGCTTAAATCAGCAAGAATGATAAATTTGATGGTGTGAAATTGGACGTGTCAAGGGCTTTCTTTGGTAATTGACCAAAATAATGTCTCCACTTGTAACTTACTGGGCCCCTCTTTCACTGTATGTGCTTTGTGTATCTAATATTTATTTCGGTACAAATTAAATTGTTGTTCCTTCATCTGTATTGTTATAGCTAAGATTTTATTGATGTAAAAATCAAATTCTGTAATAAAAACCTCTCTGGATTTAAGCAGATTTGAAAATGTTATGTTGCAGAAAACATTTAGTTAGAATTCAGCTTTCCATTGTGCTTCATTGCCTTATTATTAGGATAAAGGGGTTTTGAACACTTCCCTTGTCCTCAGTTCGTCACAAGTAATAGAAATGGTATAGTTTAGTAATCTAGTATGAAATGGGGGAAAATAATGATTTAAGGTGAGACTGAAAAAAAGGTTACAGTGGGTCTCTCAGCTGTTCGCCTGCTTCCTGGTGTCCTTTTTCGTTTAGTGAGATTTATAGCCTTTAGGGTATGAGTTACTTATAACTCTCAAATGATTTACAACATACAATATATCCAAAGAAGTAAGTCAACTCAGGACAACACAGGAATACATTTTCCTTCCAGGTGTGTAGAGTTGGCAGATACTTATTTTCTGTGGCAATTTTTAACTATTTGTGGTAAGCAAAGCACAGCACAAGCAAGCTCAACAAATCCTTGTCCATTTAGAGATTAGAGTCTAAGAGGCATTATAGAAAATCAGTTATATAAAGACAATTGTGACAGTTGAGTAAACATTGAATTAGTAAACGAGTTGTCCACATAAGGGGAAAAGAGTATAAGAAAATGGATTTCCCAAAGATTTAACGGTGTAGAGCCTTAGGGACTTAATACATTGTTGATTCCCGTGCTCTTTCCTTTAGCATATGGGAATACATGGAGCTGTTTTATAAAAATCTAAACTTTGGGAAGGGAAGGGTCATCTCATTCCTCACGGCTAGCTGAGTGGAGAGACTCCTCAAAGAAGTGGTCAGCTGGGATCCTTGAGAGTTGACAGTCTAAGCAGGTGATTTGTCAACAAAGTGCTTTTTAAAATTTATTATGGTGGGTTTTGAACATACATAAAAATAGAATGGTATAATGAAAACTTCCTGTTACCACCCAGCCTCGCCAATCCTCCAGCCCTGCCTTACCCTCACTTGTGTTCACCTTCCCTTCTGGTTTAAGTAGTTGCACAGTATTTTGCATCCCTTAGTAAAATTTTCATTATGTGTCTCAGATACAAATCTTTGAGATTAATGTTTAGAAAACAACAAATCTTTTAGGTTGGATGACTGGAAGTGATTAAGAATGGTACCCTGATATGAAAAAGGGTTGTACAATTTTATAACAAGCATAAAATAAAGAGGAAAATTCTTGTATTTTTTTAGTGGAAGGAAGACTTTTCCCCTATTTCTCCTCTCGGAGAAAGTCGGAGACCACCATCCTCTTGGCAAAATGGTAGAAAGGGAGATTTTGCCTTCCCTCACTATCCTCTTCCCTACTAAAGGGAAAAGTGTATCTAATGAGTTTTCCTTTAAACTGTGGAAGTGTGGGACTTGGGCAGTCTTACCAGATGGGGGGGCAGGTTGTTCAAAGGAAGGGAGTGGTGTTAGGCAAAGAAGGGGGTAAGTAATTTGGGGCTGATGTAAATTAAAGAGATTTGACATTAGAACCATTGTTTTCAGTAAATTGCTTTGTAAATATTTACAGATACATTGTGAAATTTAGATTAATGTATTCCCAATTTTATTTTTAAATGTATATTCATTGAAAAATACCCAGTAGTTTGTAGTATTTTTTAAATAAAATTCTTCACATTTGGAACTCTACAACCATCATTACCTAGAGTTCTGAGAGCAATAGGCCATTTCACTTAAATAACAAACAAACCAGAACCCTGAAGACAGAGGTGAAACTTGGCAGTGATCCAGAATAATGTGGCTATGTCTTTTTTTTTTTTTTTTTTTTTTAATTCACAAAAGATAGTTGTATAAACAGGTTTCTCCAATCTGGAGTAATGGTCCTTGACACTGAATTACCAGGTTCATTTTTTGTAGTTCAATTTAGTAACATCCAAAGCATATAGGACATCTTTTGAAATGCCTAGAAGTTACACTTTGCCCCTTTATCTAAAAGGCTAAACTTCCTTTTTGGATTTACTGTATTATTGGGCTTATTTTGAATGTGTTTTTTTATGTGAACTTTATATTTCCCTTTTCTGAGGACAATCCTCAATTTCAAAATAAAAGAACTCTTCTTACAAAAATCCTGGAACAACTTGCAGAAAATAATTTGGGGTCTTTTATATTTTTAGTTATGGATATATTTCTGGGAAGAAAATATTTTTCTAAGTGAATAATTAAACATTTACCCTAATAATTAAAATGTACCAGAGGGTATTTTTTCTTTGCCTTTTAATATCGTGGTAAAGTCAAAGGATATGTAAGGCTTATTACAACTGGTTATGCTTATTGTATTTGCTTTAAAAAGGGTTGTGGAGGCAGAAACTATAACTATACACATTAATATAGTACCAATATGCTTGAAATAATATCAGTATCTTTTAATGATTTGGCATTAAAATGTACAAATAACTTTGAAACAGGTTTATAAAGTCTTCATCTATTTTCTATATACTGTTACCAGATTTTCAAATTTTAAGATACTGGAATCTCTTTAATTATAAGCAAACTGCCCCCTGGTGGCAAGTTTTCTGAAAAATAATTCTAGTGGCTCTCATTTCGCATGGAATAAGAAACCATAGGGTGAGGGGAGGAGAGAAACATTGCCTGGTTCTTGATTTTATTTCCAGTCGGTTTTGACATCAAACACCTAATCAGGGTTATAAAGGGCTTATTACAATATCAACCTTTTAGTGTATAAAGGTTTTCAGACCATTATCATTATTATTGGTTTTCAAGATGCCTGAGTAAACTAATTTTCTGCATTATATTTATGAGACAAATAGCTAGACCTGTGTCTATTTTAAGACTGGAAAACCACAATTCCACGGAGGGGTCTGTGGGAATTCCCGTCTGATGATTTACGAAGGAAGTCATTAATAGAGTACAACCCTCACCCAAACCATGCTCATGGAGGATGCATTTTATAGTTGAAGTGGCAGTCCTAGGAAACAGCAGCCACGGATGTTTGGGGGATACCAGCATAATGGCTATTCATAGTTAGCTTGTTCTTTATTTAAAGTGTGTAGAATAAATGATTCAGTACTTAGTAGATGCCTCCATATATTTGCTGTTTGCCCAACCTCAGAAGGTCATCCTAGAAATTGTCTTCAAAAAAAGTTTTGAGCAGAAATGAGAGGAAATACTTTTCTCCCATAAGTGAACAGTTTTGGGTTATCAGTAATGGTTTTCTTATAAATGGATCTAACTACCATGCCAGGGAAATAAACAGTATTACATAACCATTTATACCAAATACTCAAAATTCTTTCCTTGCATTAATACATTATCACTCACAGACATCTGTGCCATTTCTGTATAATCTTTGCTTGGGTTTTGCTTTGAGTTTCCCCATCCCATTTCTCCTCCAGCATTTATACACACTTGCTACTCTATATTTTTTCATTTAAACTTTAGAAATTTCAAGATGCATGCTTAAGAGTGTTTGAGGTTAAAAGGATCTACATTTACTTCTGCCAGGTGCCATGGGGCACTACCAAACTAGGACCACTTTAAACTAAATTTTTAGCTCTAGATTTTTTATTTATAAGTATAAATTTGGGGCACAATGTCATGAATACTGGCCTGTGGTTGTGACTTCTTAGGGGAAATTTTTCTTCTCTCTACCTGGCACCAAGGTAGACAGGCCACCTTTCCTAGCTGTCTCATTAGACTTCGAATGCAGTGGTTACGCAAATGTTTCCTATTAGATTCCCCTCCTTGGGTGGGCCTTCTTTTTGTCTCACACTCAGTGTCCCTCCCCCCACCCCAAGTGTACTAGTAGTGAGAATAGACTACGTGTGTGCCTACATGCCTCCTGAAAATTCTTTACATTTTGCCTCCTTGGAGTTGCTTCTGAGGTGTGTGCATGTATGTTTATAACATACTTTTAGGTTGATTTTAGCTGAAAGATTATTTGGGGTGTGTCTAGTTGGCCACACCAGAAACAGTTCAAAGTTCGGCTTTGAGCTTTGAGAGCCGGTCAGCATTCTAGGAAAGGTTTGTTTGGTAGAGTTTTATTCTGAAGACTCAAAATGCCCCCAAGTTTTCTCCAAAGACAGACGGGACCTGAATAATCTTTTATTGCCCATCAAGATAGAGATGGGAACATAATGGAAAACAGAGGACAGGAAAAGTTTGGGGAGAAAGGGCAGATAGAGGCTGCGTAGGTGGTGAGAGAACAGGAACCAAGAGAGAAAGAGGGTTAATATCTGTCTGAGGTCAACTGTGATCTGACAAGGGACTTCATGGGAAAAGTAAATAAATGTTTCACCACATTCTAGTTGTTTTTTTTTTTTTTTAATTCAGGCTGTGTCTGGTTTCGTTCCTCCTGTTGGATTCAACTGATATACCAGCTCAAATGTCAAAACATGATCAAGGAGTTACAAACACATATTAACATCAGCATAATGTCAGGAAGTCCACAAATGGTCCTTCCAGCCTGTGGACATTCTGTTTCACTGAGCCTCAATTTCTTCATTCGTAGAATGTGGCAAGCAGAGAATTATGTTGAAGATTTTTGAAGCTGAACATATTTGTATACTATAAAGGTGTGTATAAACAAATAGCTACATTTTATATTATCATTTTACATTAGGAGATTCTGGGATTCTTGAAATTTAAAGAATTTCCCTCAAGATCCTACTTAATGAATCAGTGTTGTGTTGGTTAAAACTTAAGTTGCTGTGTTTTATGTCAACACCTTTCTGGGCCAAAAAGAAACTCTGGACCTTTTAAGAGAATTTTACTTTTCTTTTTTCTCCTCAGTAAAGTACACAACCTTGTGTTGACAGATTTTATTTTTTTACTTTCAAGTAAATTCCAGGAACAGAAAACAAAAATGTTACTTAGTAAACTCAGACCAGCTTCTGTGACTAAGCTCTTTCCTGAAGTACATCTTCAAAATCAGTAACTGATTCAGTGGCCTCCAGCACATGCTCTTTGTAAACTTTGCCAAATGAATGCATAAAAAGGGTGCAAAAATATCCTATAAAATGCTCAAAACTAAATTCATCTATAATGTGCAGAGAATGAGGCTCAGAATTCTGTCTTCTTTATGGAATCTCCTAAAAATTGGGAATGACTTGATTCTTATCCTAAGTGACACGCCTGGGAAGTAGAGGACATAAGACCATCCTCCCAGGAAGGCAGTGAAGCCCGGCCCCGCTCTAGGGTTCTGAAGTCTGAAAGACCTGGTTTCGGTCACTTCTTAGCTGCGTGACCTGTTTCTCCTGTAAAATGGAGCTAATACCCCATATGTTACAAAATAAAACGTGCCAAGCACAGAGAGTTTTAACATAGTGCTTCACATAAAAGGGCTCAAAACATTTTGGCTGTCGTCTTTTAGAACAATTCGGTGGAGTGCTTTACGGAATAAATTGAGTAGTTATCATAATTTCCCACTTATATCCCAAAGAGCCAAAAAACAATAATTATTTTCTAGGTACTGTTTAGTAATAATGGATGACCACATCCCATTTTCTCCTCTACCCAGGTACTAATAACTTATTTTTTAATTTTATAATAATAATAATTTTTTATTAAAAATATATTTTAGAGAGTGAAACATTGACTTGTTGTTCCACTCATTTACACACTCATTGGTTGGTTCTTACATGTGCCCTGACTGGGGATGGAATCCACAACCCTGGTGAATTGGGACAGAGCTCTAATCAACTGAGCTACCTGGCCATCGCTAACTTTTTTAATTGTCAAAGAAAGTTTACGTTTTGGAGACTACAGCATATTGTGATATAATAGTAAGAGTATAGAATAAGGGTCAGAATCCAGGTTTCAGTAGTAACTGCCTTGTACAGATCTGTGATGGTGGGTAATAATGCATTTAATCACCCTTCACGTCTCTTCCCTTTTTTGAAAAATAGAGTAATATAGGGTCAAAATCATCAATGAATGTATGATGGGATGCGATTTTCTTCCCTGTCGTTCCTTTCCATTTTCTAGAATGCTGAATTCTAGAGGCTAGATTAATAGAAGGGTTTTTTTTTAAAAAATAGAAGTGTTTTAAAAATGATATTACCTAAATTAGAGAAGTAGAAAAAGTATCAGTGTAGTGAGGAAAGAGCTAATTGCATCAGATATTTTATCTAGGAGTCTGGCCCCCATGGAGTGCCCCCAACCTCATCGTGAACACTCAAATTCTGAAACCTGCCCACTCTCAATAGCAGAACCAGTTGGAGCATTTCTTCTCTCCTTCCCTGCTTTGTTTGTCAACAGTACTTATCATTCTCTCATAGTGCTTATCATATAACACATAGAACTACCATATACTTATTTCTTTTATCATGTCTCCCCCCACTGGAGTATAAGCTTCATTAGGACAAGAATCACTTTCTGTTTTTTGATTGCTAAAAGCCAGTTCCCAGAACATAGTAGGCACTTAATGAATGCACACAGATTACTTTAACAAAATACCTTCTAGTCAGTTAAACAGAAACAGATTTTTTTAAAAAGGATATTGGGTAGCTAACAAAATCCAGAAGGGGAGAATCGGGTGTGGAAGGATGCAGCTTCTTATTGCAGTTTCCATTGGAGATAGTCATCACTATTGGGACACTATCCTGGACTTCTGCACCTGTTACCTCTGAAAACTGGATGTGTCTTTGCCTTACATCTCCTCTCTCGCCAAAATGTATTCCATGAAATTCCTTGCTCTTTCCATTTTTTTTTCTTTCAATTTGAAGCCTTTCTGGTGGTTGCTTCGAGCCTCTATCATACCTGTGGACCCTAGCTGCAAAGGAACCTGGGAAAGCAAATTTCAAACATCTACCTTGGGGAGGTAAACCCACAAGACTGGAAATTCCCCAGATATTTGAACTACATTCGAAGTGTGCTGGGCAGCCGCAAAATACAAATGTCCTTCATTGGAACTGAGTTCTATCATTAAAAAATTTTTTTTTCCAGATCTGGAGACCTGCATTTAGTTGAAAACTGGACGTTTAATCCAGAATTTGTTTTCAATAGCAACTGTTAGACTGTCTGCTTTCAAATTTGTGTCTTCATTCCTGACCTTTGTTCTAAGCTTTATCAGTTGCATATTTTCTCTTTTGACATCCTCGTAAATAGCTAAAACCTATCACCTGAAGTATGGTTTCCATCATGGACTTGTAATTCTTGGTGGCGGGGGTGCAGTGACTAAACAATTTAATGCTTTCTTTACTTATGCAAAAGGAGTAAGAGTATCAGCCCATTATCAGGAAAAAAAAACCCCAGCAAGGTTGTAAAATATTGGGCTGTCTCAGAGCTTCTCACCTGTTACTGCAAAAACCACTGTATTCAACAACTAGGTCAGTGAGTATGCTGCCCAGTTCAAATGATGTATTAGATTTCATAGCTAGTCTTGACACCATTGAACCACTTTTTCAATAACTTTCTTCTTTTTCTTTTTTTGCAAGTATGGAACAGGAATGACTGCTAAATTATTAGATATTTAAGTTTAGAATTCACTGTCATTGTTGCATAATTCAGTTGCTTAAGTAACATTTAGCAGATGCTACAGTGCAAGTTAATGAATAATTATTTTTTTGTACTCTGACCTTTGATTGCAGTTCATTTGTTACAGCCATGTTGGTTTAGTAATTATCCCAGTCCTTGGAAAGTCTCATGCCTCTTAATGGTCTACTTCTGTTTACTTCTACTTCTCTTAATGGTCTCTTCTATAAAGAGAAATGTGAAGTTCTTCAATTGATTTATTCATTATTGTAAATAAGCCAAAGCCACAGTCAAGCTAGTTTACTATTTCATGGGCACTCTTCAGTCTTCAGCATTCAAGGGCATATTTTTGGCATGTTACAAACCATGCTTTGGCTTCCCTTCTCCAAACTTGGCTCTTTCTTAACCATGAAACAGGGCAGGGACGGAATTATTTTCCTCCTGTCACTACCAACCCTAATAAGCAATGAAAGCAATTCAATCTTTTTGGGGGGCTTTATTCAGATGGCCAAAGATCTGAGAAGGTGGCGGGTTCATACCCTAACAGACCATCTTGTCTTTTCTTTCCAGGCCAAGGTTTTTATAGCAGGGAATAAATAAGGTGCAGTGAGGGGTTGTTAAGTTCAGGGAGGATTAGGTGAAAGAAATGGCGACATTCCTGTCCTGGGCATTTAGTTCTTCCCAGGGGCGGGTCTGTCTCTCCCTGGAACACAAAGGTCCAGATGCCTCCACTTGTCCCCAGGCGGTAATCTTTAGCGCTGCGCCAGAAGGTCGGCTGTTTTCCCAGGAGCCAGGACGGACCTCATCTGTAGTTTCTGAAACAAAAGCTTTAATATATACATTACTTACTAGGCTTATAACTTTTTACCTTAAACTAAAATTTTCCAACTCCAGTCCCCTATCACTTTCTTCCCAACTTTCATCCTGCTTCCAACACATGGCCTTGGTTTCAAGCCCCCCCCCCCAAAAAAAAACAACCCAGCACACAAAAGTTCCAAAGGCTGTCAATTCTCTGAAGGATTTCTTGGCTGTTAAGTTGAAAACAACTTACATCGTTATTTCAAGGGAAGGGGAAAAAGTGCAATTGCACAAAGAATACACCCCAATATTCAATTGCAGCCACGCCTTACCCACGCTGCTCCCTCCAGTCCCACGACGGCAGAGCCTGGCGATTCGCTCACGTCACTTCCTGTGCCTCCCCGGTGGGCGCCGGTAAATAACGTTTCGTAGGCCATTTCCGGGTTACTGAGGCCGCCCGCGGCGGCGCGGGCGTCGCTGTTCGCCGGTTCCCGGTCTATGGAGTCAGTTGGTGCGGGCGGCGGCGCGGAGGCAGGAGGCAGTGATCGAGGGGCCTTTGCCCCGCCAGGATGCTACCGGGCTTGGCCGCCGCCGCTGCGGCCCACAGATGTGGCTGGTCCTCCGTGTGCCGGCTCCGTCTGCGCTGCAGGGCGGCGGCCCGCGGCTCCAGCGAGCGCCAGGGTGAGTGTCCGTCCCCGGCCGCTGTTCCCGCGGAAGCCGGACTGGAGGAAGGGGTCCGGCCGGTCCCTCTGCGCCTCGCCCGGGCAGTAGCCCGGTAGTCCTTGCCCAGTCCCAGCCCCTACTCCCTTTGGTTCTCCGCCTTTGCATTTTGGCCCGCCTGGCCTGGGGGGCCCCTGACAGGCCTTCCCGACTCTGGTCTCGCCTCGGATACTAGCACAGGTTCCGCAGACACTTGAGGGCAGCCTGCAGCCGGTTTCCACCGGGAAGCCGACCACTTTCCCCGTGTGCACGGCGGTGTCCCACGGTCACATCTCCACCCCCAGCCACACACACCCTAGGCAGTGGGAAATAACTGGCTCCACAAAATTCCGGGGTCTTTGGAGCTCACGACTCCCCTTCAGTGAGGACTCGTAACCGAGCAGATTTTCTTGCCCTCCTTTCTTGGAGTCTCAACTTGCTTTCTTAAGTTTTCTAAAAGGAGCAACGCGCGGGGGGCGGGGTTGCTATTCAGACTTTACGAGTCATTCTTAAGTAGGAGGGTTTGACCATCACACAGTCACTGAACGAGCCCACTTTGGGGCTGGAAAACAACACTCTTCAGTTTCGTTGAGCTGCCTTTTTGGTGCAAAAGTGTCCACTGGAGCCGTAACCCAGAAAAAGGTGATTGGTGAGAATTTTTATCCCTCTGCTTAAGCATTTTTTCTTTTTCTGACTCAAATTGCCCCAGAGTTTCCAAAATAGCGTCGAACTTACAAGTTTTAATGAGGCTTACCCTCCGTTTCTGCCATCGATTGGCGCCTGCCATTGATTGGCTTGCCAGATCTTGACACTTCGGAACAATGAAAGTAACAATGAGGGAGAAGTTTGAACCAAATCCACCCCTAATCTTTTCCATCCCTAATCTTCAGGTTCGTGGGGATGTAAAGAGTATTTACAGAGACATTCCTCAAAAGTTCATGTTTGAAAAACTTGTAGCATTTTTGTGACCTCGCAATAGAAGTTGGAAGTCGTAGTTAAGTCATTCAAGGTTATGGTAAAAGCTATGGTAACGCCTATACTGTACAAATAACATATTTGTATTTTTTATGTGCAGTAAGTGTAGCAACTGGCTCTTAAAATTTTGGAGATGTTCTTGGGGCTTTTTGGTGATGATGGAAAAGTATAATTATTGATTTTTCCATATCGGCAATGTACCTGATTCTTTTATGAACAGAATGAATCATTTGGTTATATTCACTCCAAAATACCCAGGTGAAGGCTTCTATTGACCAAGCAGTTTCTGCATTTTACACTTAAATTAGGTGAAGTGACTGTTGAATTTAGGCTAAAGTGCCCTTTAAGTATTGCTTAGAAGTAGTTGAAAGAGTGTAATTTGTAATCCCTATTTTCTGTAGCTTTCATGTTGAAAATTATGTGCTCTTTGTCTCATCCATCTGTGAACCATAGATAATTACCTATCTCATCAGTCAGAATGATTTAGCAGAGTTGTTTGGAATATTTATTACCAAGAAATTAAAATATGTTTTCACACTAAAAAACACCTAGTAGGTTTAAAAAAAAAACCTTGTTTGTGAAAATTTAATTTCAATAATACCGTTTTTTAAAGGGCTATTATAATTATGGTAAAATTTAAAAATTATTTAGAAAAAGTGCTGTTTAAGTTGGATGCATGTAAGAAGTAAAGAATATTTGAAGAACTTTTGGAAAAAACTTCCAAAAACATTTTCCTTTATCAAGAAATACAATTTAGTTTATGCTTCTAAAATTGCTGCGTGAAAGAATATGAGGCCGGGAAAAATCTTACGAAGAATGAGAAGAGGAGGGAACCCTGAGGGAAGCAGCGGCTTCATTTGCATTCTTACAATGAGAAATGCCTGTTTGTCAAACTAACACTGAAAATATTTAAGGATGAAAAGGAAAACAACATTCTAGAGCAGCATTGTCCAAAGAGATATGCGAGCCTTGTATGTAATTTTCCGTTATCTTGATAGCTGTATGTTTAAAAATAGGAACAGGTGAAACTAATTTTAATGTATCTATTTTATCCAATATAGTTAAAGTATTTCAACAGGTAATCGATATCAAAGTTATTGAGATGTTTTATATTGTTTTTTGTACTAAGTTTTTGAAGTCCAGTATATTACACTGAAGTCACATCTTGGTTGACAGTAGCCACATTTCCAGTGCTCAAATAACAGTGTAGCTCAAACTACCGTATTGGACAGTGCAGTTACAGAGTTAGTATCCCTAATTTATAAATAATTTTTACAAACCAGTAGAAAAGTGGGCAAAGGAAATGAATAAGAAATTTATAAAGTTCATGTGGTCAACAAAAATGCAAAATTGTTTTATACTCTCTAATAAACACAGAAATGTAAGTTTAAGAATTCACTACTCATTGCCTGCCTGTATGGGCCGAGCGTTTCATAGTGATGCCTCATGCTGATGTTGTACGAAAGCAGGAGCTCTCTTACTGCTGATTGGGATAGAGTTGAACAGTGTTTTAGAGATCAGTTATTCATTGTATAAAAAGAACTTTAAAGATTAATGCCTTCTGATTCAGATTCTACTTAAAAGGATCCATCCATATTATGGTACATTTAATATGGGTTCATGATACATGCAACTCTTTTAAAATAATAATTTAGAATATTCAGTGACATGGGAAGCTGCTCTTGATGTACTGTATTAGGTAAAACTAGAAAAAAGTAAAAATATATACTGTGATATTAATGGTAAATTTTTTTTAATAATTTTTTTTTTAGTTTTTTAAAAGATTTTATTTATTTATCTTTAGAGGGGAAGGGAAGGAGGGAGAGAAATATCAATGTATGGTTGCCCCTTGTGAGTTCCCTGATGGGAACTGGCCTGCAACCCAGGCATGTGCCCTGACTGGGAATGAACCGTGGTTGCTTGGTTCCCAGGCCCGTGCTCAATCCACTGAGCTACACCAGCCAGGACCGGAGATCCCACATGCAAGCGTGGTGTATCAGGACGATGCTCTAATCAATTGAGCTCCTGGGCCAGAGCTGTTAAACTTTTTTTAACTTTATGTGTTTTTCAGAAGATCTATAATAAATGTACAGTTTTATTTTTTAATTTTAATTTACTGATTTTTTGAGCGAGGAAGAGAGAGAAACATCTCTTTGTTGTTCCACTTATATATGCACTCGGTTTATTCTTTTATGTGTCCTGACTGGGGATCAAACCTATAACCTTGGCATAGAGGGATGACTAACCATATATTTTTAAATCGGGGTCCCCACCCCCTGGGCTGTGGACTAGTACTGGTCTACACGTGCTAGGAACTAGACCACACAGTAGGAGGTGAGTGGCAGGCCAGTGAGGGAAGCCCGGCTCGGCTCGCATACCACCTGAGCTCTGCCTCCTGCCCTCCCTGTCTGTGGAAAAATTGTCTTCCTTGAAATGGGTCCCTGGAGCCAAAGAGGTTGGGGCTGCTGTTTTAAGTAATAAAAATGTTACTTAGTTGCTGTAGTAAATAGAGGGGGAGACCCTCCCCCAAACCAGAATTATCTTTTGGAGGGTGGCCCTTGTAGTACAGGCTTCCCCCACCAGGTGAATGTTCAAGGAACTCGCGTATCAGCTTACCAGCTGGCCTTCTTGTGAGAGGCTGCATTCTTAGCAGTTTTTGACCAAAAAAGGCATGACCTCTCCCCCTGCCCTGGTGCCCCACCCTCCCTATTAGCAACTTTTTTTTTGTTTCCCTGGGATGAAAAAAGCCCTGAAAGGGAAGGGTTTTGGTGATGTGGAAGAGGTGAAACAAAAGATAGCACTCACTAAAGGGCATCAAAATGAATGAGTTCAAACAGTTTTGAGCGTTGGAAAAAACGTCTCAATAAGGAGATTGCATCAAATGGAGAGTACTTTGAAGGTGACTGAAGTTTAAACATCAGAATAAATACACAATTTTATATAAATAAATTTCATTTTTGGTCCCTCCTTGTATAGCCTTCTTAAGTTTTTTTGGCTTTGCATAGAGTAGTTATTTTTTCATGTATTTTATGCCTTGCCTCACTTGACAAAAATTTGAGGTCAGAGGTTGCTCCTTTAGGTACTACATATTAAATTAACTGTTACATGCTTTTGCTTAAGTGTGAGATTCATGAAAGTGTACTTTTTAAATAAAAAGATAGAAATTAAACCTTTGTATTTTATATGCCTCTAATGTGCTCATATTTATTACCACAAGAAACGTAGAGTGGGAGTTTAACAATTTAACTTTTGTCTCCAGCATCCCCTCCCTTAAATCACTGATAGGAACATTGACAATTACAAAAGATCAAATTGACAGATCAACAGCATGATTCTGTGTAGTTGAAGTTAATGACAGAATTTATAACTGTAGAGTAAGGGTAGCCTTAGTGTGTGCCTCATGGGGTTTTTGTGAGTGAGGATCATTCAGCAAAGAGGCGCCGGTGTTGGTGGTGTAGTGCCAAACCAGACAGACAACCATGTGCACTGTTACTGGGCAGACACTAGGGATGAGCCAATACAAGTACTGTGCAAGAAACATACTGGGGCCCTGGCTGGTGTAGCTCACTGGAATGCAGGCCTGTGAACCAGAGGATCACAGTTTGATTCCCAGTCAAGGCACATGCCTGGGTTGCAGGCCAGTTCCCAGCAAGGGATGCACAAGAGGCAACCATACATTGATATTTCTCTCCTTCTTTCCTTCCCTTCCCCTCTAAAGATAAATTAAAAAAGAAAGAAAGAAAGAAAGAAATATACTGGGTTCTGGGCTAGAAAGTGGCCAGCAAGGGCTGTTTATTAGAAATGCTGGCCTGGGACTTCACCTTTTCTCTTGTTGCTGTTTTTCCATTTTTAAAGCAAATATTAACAATAATTAAGCAAGGCAGTGGAGATATATGCCAAGAGGCAGTGCAGGAAGTTGCCAGCATCTCATATTCTTTACTTGGGGCGGGGGAGGATTCCCTTACTCTGTTCTGGAGAAAAATCACATCAGCAATAGTCTTTTAGGTTGGGCTACCCTGTCTAGGTCACACTTTTGCTTGCTCGATGATTATGCATAAAAGGAGTTTCTTGCATTTTTGCCTAGCTGGAAGCATAAAAGTAAACTAGAAATAGTATGTTAATGTTTTTTTAAAGATTTTGTTTATTTTCTTTAGAGAGGAAGGGAGGAAGAGAGGGAGAGAAACATCAGTGTGTGGTTGCCCCTCACACGTCCCCATTTGGGGACCTGGCCCACAACCCAGGCATGTACTGGGAATTGAACTGGCAACACTTTGGTTCGTAGGCCCATGCTCAATCCTGAGCTACATCAGCTAGGGCTAGTGTGTTAATATTAGCAGTAATAATATTAAAGTAATTCAGCAATGCAAATACTTTTTGTTTTTAACATTTAGGCTTTTATTTTGAAAATATAGAAAAGTGTAAGGTCTAGAGAAAAAGTTATGTAGAATCCAGATATTTCACCAGTCACATTTGTAATAGGTGAATTCATATGTATTATTTTGTTTCCTGTAAAATCATTATAACAAGTGTTTTACATGTTATTAAAAGTTTTTAACGAATACACAATAAAAATATATAAAACCTAATGACTACTGCTACTGATCACCACAAAACAGATCCTCAGTCTAGTCTGTGATACTCTGATTATTGTGTATTTTAAAGTCACAATTACTAACCTCATTAATAATAAGTGATTTAGTAACAATGATTTAGTTTTTAATATGTCAGTGCTTTAGACGTTTTGGGAAAAAATTATCGTAAATAATGAGATTGACCTCTGGGAGACTTAGGGGACACATTTGACTCTGGTCCTATTTGTTTCCAGTTATTGTTACTACGTAAACACGTATTTATGTTTCCACTGTTTTGTGTTTGGAATTACATTTGCTTTATTGTCTCAGTTGTGGTCCAGTGTATCTTTTAGAATATGAAATGTAAGTTCTGTGCAATTTTCAATTTTGTTTTAATGCAATACGTGTACTTTAAAGTTGCTGACACCTGAAATTCTCCCAAAGTTTAAAATTAAGGACTTTTCAAAACAGCAAGGGAACTATCAAAGATCCTAGGATAGTGAGTGGCAAATGAAATCAGGAGTCAGTTTGAAGAGAATGCTAGCCAGGAATGGGACCACTTGAGCATCAATCAGGATAATGACTAAACTGGATTGAAATAATGCTTAAATCAATGAAATCATAACAACTCATGCACATTAATGTGTCACTACTGCAGGATGGTGGGGAAATGAACTCATTATTTTGAAAACTAGGAAATAAAAGGAAGCAATTAAGCATTTATCCTGATTTTCCTGTGTGGACTGTACTGCTGGATAACCAAATAAATGAAGGGAATGCTGTCTTTGTAGGAGCATTCTGACTAATAATGAATGATAAAAATAAAATATCACCATTTGATAACCACCTAATGAATAAATGGTTCTAGGCGTTGAACAACAGCGTACACTATCACAAGTATGTGGCTCCTGGTGGAAAAACACATCACCTCCTAACAAATAGTGTTGTCTTAATTAAAAGAATCAGAATTGGGATAAAGCCTTTAAAGCCACTGATTTATAGAACATTAAGAACAATAGGATAAATGACATCAGGTAATTAAATCAACAAAATTCACACTAGAAAACTACCAGGATAAAAATTTATGACAAACAACTTGGTCTTTTCAATACATAAAAACTTACTCTTAAAAAAAGACATGCTGTAGCTTAAAAGAGACTTCAAAGATGTCCCAGGACCTGGCTGGTGTAGCTCAGTGGATTGAGCGCGGGCCTGTGAACTAGAATATCGCGGTTCGACTCCCAGTCAGGGCACATGGCTGGGTTGCAGGCCAGTTCCCAGCAGGGGACGCACGAAAGGCAACCATACGTTGATGTTTCTCTCCCTCTCTCCTTCCTTTCCCCTTCCCCTCTACAGATAAATAAAGTCTAAAAAATAATAATAATAATTTAAAAAAAAGATGTCTCAGGAAATCACAGTATGTGGACCTTACTAGGATCTGTTCACACACACAAAAATGATAATACTTATAACAACTGGAAATTGACATTAAAGAATTGCTTATTATTATTTTTTACTTGTGATGACAGTGTGCCTGCGTTTAAAAAGCTATTGTTTCTAGAATGCATACTGAAATGTTTATGAATGAAATTACTTTATGTCTGCGATTTGCATCAAATCAATACGGAGGTGAGGCGGTAGTGCTGTAGGTAGAGATGGGACAAGGTGGGGAATGAGTTGAGACTTGTTGAAGGTGGGCAACAGGTTTGCCTAACCCAGGTTTTGTTTATTGTACTGTTTTTTTCTACATTGCATATGTTCAAAATGTTCTGTAACAAAAATTTTAAAATGTAAGGAGAAAAAAACTCTAGGATCAAGTCATGGAAACATTGTTATCTCTTGACGGATTTTTAGACTGGAGTAATCCCTCTTTAAATATCTTAGTGCAGTCTCCATGAAAGCATTTCCTCAGTGGGCAAAAAAAGATGTGGCAGATGTCTTTGTTATGTAATAGTCACAAAAGGTGTTTGAGTGGGGCTGACAAACCCGTGGCCTGCTGTGAAGATGCTTTCCTGGAGGGTGGTTCCTTGGCAGAACTTGCTTCAGCCTTTGCTTCACAAATTCATTTTGCTAGTAGCCTACATATTTTAATAAATGAAAAAGTAAGTCGGTATCAGGAAGCTTTTAAAGCAAATAATTCCTGAGCCTGAAACTTGAGCGAATAGTTATGCTGCCTGTGCCCCTCACGTTCTTCAGATTATTTTCAACATTTACTGTAACTTACGTTTGTGATGAATTCACCGAGCCATTACGAAAAAATTTACTTTTTCATTTCAGAAGGCATGTATCTATCTGCACATGCACATACACGAACTAACATTTTTGTAAGATCATTATTAAGCATTTAGAAAAGTTTTAACTTTTTTTAAAATAAAATTTTAAGATATTTTATTTATTTATTTTCAGAGAGAGGGGAAGGAGAAAGAGTGGGAGAGAAACATTGCTTTGTGGTTGCCTTTCATGTGTCTTCCACTAGGGACCTGACCTGCAACCCAGGCATGTGCCCTGACTGGGAATTGAACCAGCGACCCTTTGCTTCACAGGCCCGTGCTCAATCCACTGAGCTACACCATCCAGGACAAAAAGTTTTAACTCTTGAATGCTTAACTCACCACTCTTGGAAAAACGGCTATTTAATATAATTTTGTTAATATACCTACAACTTTAAAAAGTACATAAATTATATCTAGACAGGTATGTTTGAGTTCTTTTGTAAAGAGTTCTAGCCCTGGCTGGTGTAGCTCAGTGGATTGAGCAGCAGTCTGTGAATCAAAGGGTCACCAGTTTGATCCCTGGTCAGGGCACATGCCTGGGCTGTTGGCTGTCACTCCAGTAGAGGTCGTGGGAGAGGCAACACACATTGGTGTTTCCCTCTCTCCTTCACTTCCTCTCTTTCTAAAAATAAATGAATAAAATCTTTAAAAAAAAATTCTAAGTACTCATATAAAAATAAAGGGAGGAGGGGTCACATAAAAGTAGGAACAGAGGAACAGACAGACTTGCTTTCCTGCCACTTTGTGGCAGGTGGGGAGGGAATGTGTGTGTGTCGTCCTGTGTGCCAGCTCTGTCAAGTCCACAGCCAACCTGCATGCGGCCGCTGAAGTGCTTCATAATTGATACCCTGTTCTTCCCCAATTAAAATTCCCGTGTACTGAGGATTTTACCAACATTTCACCAAATGATAAGTGATAGTATGAATGACTCATTAACATAGTTCACTTACTGATCATGAAATGAAAGGAATAAATATGCAGCCAATAGAAAGAGGACCCAGCATAATTTTGAGTGGGAAGCCCTTGTGACCTCATTCCATCTTAAGAGAAGTACGTTATGCTGATATATTTTTGCCATATAACGAGCATACCAAATGCACAGTATCTGTTATATGCCAGACACCTTTCAGAACAGCGGAATAATACGAAATGTTAAAATATATTTTAAATGTTATCCTTTACTTTTTCTGTACATAATGTAGTCCCTGTATTCCTAGGGGTCAGTGAGACTCCGCCAGCGGAGAGGGTGATTTGGCATTGTACCTTTGGGGGTCTTGCACCGTGAAAGTTTCCCTGTTGTTTTGTAAAACCGTTCTCCTTCTAATCATAGGTGACCTATTTTATTGGGTGTCAAAATCCTGGTGACTCTGTACTTAAAATATTTTTTTTCTTTTAGAATGGCAGAATTTAGTGGCCTTTGGAAGCTTCTCAAACGTGGTTCCCTGTGGTCACCCATACTTTTGTACGCTGAGTCAAGTCAAGCTGTACTCTACAGATGTTCAGAAAGAAGGGCAGCGGTCAGAAACCCTCAGAGTAGAAAAAGTACCATCATTGGATGAAGCAGGTATGTGTAAATGTTTTTAAATCAATTTCTCTGTGTACTGGAGTAGTTTGTGTGAGAATATTTGTTCCTTGAATATTTGATAGAACTTACCTATAAAACTGTTTTATTGCTATTTTTCTATAGTTTTGGAATTCTGTAATTCTATGCCACTATCCTTTCAAATGTAATGATCTCTTTCATTTTTCTATTATCTACTTTTGGAACTCTTAATTATAAATATGTTACATCTTGCTTTATTTTCCATGTGTGTGAACCTGTCCTATTTTCTATTACTGAATTTTATATTTCTCTTTCTGTCATTTTTATATTTCTATTCTGGCCTGAATTCTGGATTATTTCTTTAGTTCTTCCTAGTTCACTAATCAACTGTTTAGTTACCTCTAATCTGATGATTGATACATTTGTTGGGCTTTTAATTTCAACGATTTTATTTTTCTTTTCTAGAAGGTGTTTTTCACCTTGCTTGGTTGGTTTCATGTTCCTTGCTTATATTTTCAAACATCTCTTTTGTTACTGAGCCATATTAAACATAGCTATGTTATATACTGACTGAAAATGAAGCTATCTGAAATTTTTTGGTTTGCCCCATGTTATCCTCTTTTTCTCTGTTTCTTGCTCTCATTTATGATGCCTTATTTGTGTTTTTTTCTAACCGAGATCTGTTCATTTTCTATGCAGTTTTATATCTTGGAACACTTTCATGTCTCTCCAGACTGAAAATGTGGTCCTGCATAGAGTTTGTTTTTGCCTTTTAGCTGCTGAAAATACAGCTTGGGACCACATTAAATTCTCTTCTTTACATTTTTAGATCACATTGGTAGCATGAATTCAGACTGCAGACTGGTGTGAGGGCTGATTTGTTCTTAGGACTCTCAGGGCAGTTTCCCTCCACTACGCAACAGGAGAGTTAAGGTGGGCCTGCTTCCCTGCCGCTGCCTCTGTGTGTCCTGTTTCCAGTCACAGTTACACCACGTGTGTAGCTTTTCTCTTTGTGAGTGTCTTCTGTGAGCAGACACGTTTTTGTTTAGTGTCTCCATCTTGAGCAGAACTAGTCTTATTCTCTGGTCTCCCATGCCCCTTGCAGCCTTGCAGTTCTGTAGAAGCTCAGAGTATAAGCTTCAACAAAAATCATCCTGCACCGCCCCCCCCCCCCCAAAAGCTGGCTTTGGTGTGCCCACTTATTCTGTGGAAGCCTGGCTTCTCCTTCATTTTTCCCTCTTCAGAACACTTTTTGCTAGTTCAGCAATGCATTTGAAAAACTTTATCCAACATTAAATTTTATCCAATTTTAATGTTGATCTGCAGCATTAAAAAGAAGTCCTTTATTCATTTATTTGTTGTTTTATTCAAGAAGTGTTTTTTGGTAGTATTTATATGGTAGCAAGAGAATGACTCTTGGAGTTCATGGTCTTTTTATTGCTAAAACAGAAAATTAAGTAAACAGATATAAAATACTGTAGAGTTAAGTGCTGTTGTAAGGGAAATGCTATGAGCTGCAGGAGCGTTTGGGAGGGGCCCTTGACTCTTGAGTGGTTAGGAAAGGTTTCCATAAAGAAATGATAATTAAATAGGGACCTGAAGAAAGTAGATATTGGAGGGATGAATGGTGGAGAAAGAAGGCAAACTTGCAAGTAATACAGTGTGATTGAACTACTGAGTGGAGGACCTGGTGGTGGGATTGGTAGTTTTGAATTCAGAAGTTCAAGGGATGAAACTCAGGACGTAAAACAGCAATTAGATGAGGGTTGTGTTCAGAAGTTTGGACTTTGTAGGCAATGGAAATTTATTGGAGTATTTTAAGTTGAGGAAATACTTGATCAGATTTAAGATTTTAAAGAGATAACTAGTTGCAGACTGGAAAACAGATTGCAAAGGAAGCGGTGATACAAATGAGGGTTCAGACCAGGCTAATGGCAATGATTTTTTTAAAGGAATAGAAGCACTCAAGAGATTTAGGAGCTGAATAGTTAGGAGTTGGTGATTGAATTTGGAAGAATGAAGGAGCTGGTCAAGTAAAGGTTAATGCCTGCTTACTAGACCGGGCATATGTGTAGTGCTTTCATTTGTTTCTAAAATTAGGAAAACCACAGCCAGGCAGAGTACTTTGAGAAGATGACTCAGGTTTGGGTATCTAAATTGCAGTAGGTGCCTCTGGGACATCTGAGCAGATCTAGTAGGCAGCTGGATATACTTCAGGTGAACCTCAGGAATATTGTGGGTTCAATCCAGGCCACCACAATTAACGCGAATATTGCAATAAAGTGAGTCTCATGAATTTTTTGGTTTCTCAGAGGATATAAAAGATATGGGTACACTATATGTAGTCTATTTAGTGTGCAATGGTATTTTGTCTAAAATAGTGTACACACCTCAATTTAAAAATACTTTATTGCTAAAAAAATTAAGCATTATCTGATCCGTCAGCAAGTTACAATCTTTTTGTTAATGGAGGGTCTTGCCTCGGTGTTGGTAAAACTATCTGTGAAGTGCAGTAAAGCAGGGCAAAGAAACAAACCGTGCCTTTGCTGCCTTGCTGTGCGAGAGGGGACATCAGCATCTCTGCTGGGTTCCTGCAGGAACCTCCTCCCTGGGCTCCCTGCTTTCACTCTCTTCCTTGATCGTTACCTTTCATCCCAACCAGTCTGCTTTTGGTTCTTAGAAAATACCAGGTTTGTTCTCATTTATAAGGCCTTTGCTCTACCTAGTTGCTTCCTCTTTCCAAGGTGTACTTCTGCACATACAACCCCTGCTGGTCATTACATTACGTTGAAATGTCAGCTCTGCAGTCATTCTCATAATCACTCAATCTGAAGTAGCCACCCAGTCAGTCATAAATATTATCCTAATTTTAATTCTCTGTGTAGATTGCACTTATTACTGACTGGTGTTTTCAATATTTATTTACTTTATCTTCCACTTGTTTGAAATTCCAGTGACATCAGGAACCTCAGTGAGTGGAGCGGTGGTTTGCACATAGTTTAATAAGTATGTGTAAATGAGTGAATGTGTAGAATTCTAACCTGGATGTATAGGTTTAAGAGACACTGGCTATACCCAGGTGGTAGCTGAAGGCATTGGTATGTTTGAGACAGTGCAGGGAGTGTTTAGAGTTTGGAGACAGATAAAATCCTCAGTACAAAACCCCCAGTGGCTAAGAACAGATGAGAGAAGAGGAACCTGCAAAGGATACTTCAGGAGGAGCAGCCTAAAGAGGTAGGAGCAGATGCAAGGAGAATAAATACAGTGTCAGGAGGAGAGAGTGTTTGGAAAATAATAAACATTTCAAAGCTGTCTGGTCTTTAGTTGGGTACCTTTCACAGGATAAGGTTTTAGATTTTAGATTCATTGAGAAACCTGTATTCATGTTTAGGATGCCTGTTTTTCTCTGTTTCCCCTAAATCTTATCTTCCCTTTGGGCTTACTCTGCAATTTTAGCCAATTTCTTTCCTTTTTCTTTTGGTGATGGAGAACTGCTGGGGTATTTATTAATTGAGAGTGTGATATTAAAGGATGAAAGAATTGAGAGTATAGTGAGTCCCTAAGCTCTAGAAATAAGCATATTTATTAAATTGTCAAAATGGGAGGAGAAACAAGTGATGAAAAAATAGAATTAAGGGCAGAATATGTTATAATGCTCTTTTGAGTTGAACATAGACTCAGGCAAAAAGTTCTTAATGTTGGTTCTTCTATACAGAATGCTTGAAGTTGAAATCTATGACTAGGTTTCTTTTTTCTATGCTGACTGGAATAAAAATGTTAGTGTATTTTCTTATATTAGGAATATATTGGGGCCATGAAGGAACATGTGTAAAGGACACATGGACAAAGCCAAAGGGGGTAGGATTGAGGGTGGGTGGGGTGGGTGGGGCAGAGGGTGTGGTGGGGTGAAAATGGAGACAGCTGTACTCGAGCAACAATAAAAAATAATCCTAATAAAAGAAAAGAAATACATTGTTTATGAAGGTTTGTTTTGGGCTCAGTTTTTCAGAATTCATTTCGGCCAGATTAGGCCTTGTTAGCCATCAGATGGATAACAAGTAATTGCTTGATTGAACAATAATTGGTATATTTAAGGGTTTGAGATTGACTTTTGAATAATTCAAATCGCATGAAGAAGTCAGGAACAGCTCATCAAGAGGCAGAGATTTGCTAAGGAATCCTTAAGTTTTTAAGGAGCATTCAGATGTTTAAAATTTTAGTAAAATTAGTTTTAATCTTGCTAATGACAGCAGATGTGTGGCAAACAGCCAGGACTTGAACTTAAAATGTCTAGAGATATTCGTGGATAAACTGTCTGGTTACTTATTGAAACCATAAAAATTCTACTCCAGTGATACCTCTAAGTTTATTAAGGTGGCAGTGTGCAAATTAGGTATTTGTTCATCCATATGTTTGAGCCATTTGCTAACCTTTCTTTTTTTTTTTTTTTTTTTTTTTATTTTTTTTTTTTTCCCCCCCCCCCCCCGCGCTAACCTTTCTTATTTGGGATTCTTAACACTACATGGTTAGTATCATCTAGACAGTTTGTAGTGAGAAGAAAATCCAGAGACGTCAGTCTTAGAGCAACTCATTTTCTGTTTGGTTGAATGACTTTGATCATTGTGGGAGGGAGGGTTGTCTGAAGTTTTTGACGGTAGATTTCAGTTGTTCAGACACTAGGTGAGGGTTGGAAGCTTGCTGTTCTGCCATCCCTTTCCCTTCACTTTTCTCCACCATCACCATACTCTCTGTTCACCAAAGCAAAATTTTAAGAACTTGATACAGGTTCTATAAAGATGCTTTAAAATTTGCATGCTGTGTTGGTAGACAGTACTAAAATTGTAATAATCATTTAACTGTTCAATGCCAAATGTTACAAGCTATCGTAAGTTAAACAGGTAAGTGTTTTTAAGCCTGTCTTCGTCAATATGCCATTATAACCTCCTTAGGATTTTGTGAATAGTTATAAATAGCCTTTCGGGATTTTCTGTACATGTTGTAGTTATCAAAACATAATATACTGTGTTAAGTCATTTAATCATTGGTTTTCACTGAAAAATAATGAAGAAATACACTAAAAGTTACATAAAAGATTTTTTGCTTTTATTTCAAAGGCAATTTTGCCTTTGTTAGTACCTAGTCTATTAACATTTAATTCAGCCATAAAAGCCTTGAAAGAAGATAAATCAGAAATTCTAAGCAAGGTAGCATTGTGATGAATAGATGCTTTAAGGTACCTGTTTCACTTCTCACTCACTGGAGTGATAGGTAAAATATAAAAAGAGAAAACTGAATAAATAGCAGGACTCAGAAACATGCTATGTCCGAGAAATGGAACAGAAAGTGCCTGACTCTGCATCAGTAAGCAGGCACTGTCAGCCAGGAGTTTGGCTTATTTGGGGTAATAGATTTGCAAGTGCCACGTTCATAGCCAGCTGCTGGAGTCAGACTCACTGTTTGAAGTTAAGCACCTACCCGCCACAGGAGGCTGAAAATAGCCTCTTCCATTTGTTACCTGAGGCTCTGTCTTGTATGTAGGAGGCTCTAGGGTAGGGAGTACAGAGGACAGATTGGAACTGAAACCTGCCCTTTGCTGGCTTGGAGACTGGACTGAGGGATAGGAGTTTCAAACTGCCAGTGTGAATCTGGTTCAGGATAGAAGGGTCGGATTGTGTTGTAAGCATGGGAGCATGAGGAGGAGAGTAAAAGGATATAGCTTATTCAAAATAATGTTGCAAATTCCAAAACTAAAAAATACAGGAAGGATCATATTGCAATATATAAATGTATCAAGTCAATCCATCTGCCCCTTAAATTTATAGTCGTTTGTCAATTATACCTCAATAAAAAATAAGAGTAAAAAATACATGAAGAAGTCTAATAAGAAAGTTAAAAATCAACTATCAAATATGAATTAAGTCCAGATGATATTAAAATAACAGCCTGAATTGCTTTAAAGTGAATTAAATTTCCTCAAAAGAATAAATGAAGTACTCATATTTTTTGAAACAAGCAGATGTGAAACTAGAACAAATCTGGAAAAGGGCCAACTAGAAATCTTAGAAATGAAAATGTAGTCACTAAAATAAAAATTTAATAGTGTTGGACAAGTAGAGAATTCATAAATTGGAATTCATCCTGAGTGCATAAAGGAAAATAAAAAGATTTAAAAAAATGATAAGCATTTAAGAGTCATGAGGCTCTAGCTCATATTTAATAGGCATTTCAGAGAGAGAGAGAATAGAGAAATGATAGAGAAGAAAATAGATAGTGGATGAGGATTTTTCAGAATTTGAGAAAAACAAGGATCTTCAGATGAAAAGTATACTTTGAGTATTAAGCAGTGTAAGTGCAAAGAAGTCCACAGATTTGAACACCAAAACAAGAAACAACCCAACTTAAAAGCTTCCAAGGAGAAAAGTCAGAAAGGCCAGTTGTCGCCCTTTGGAAGCAGACTTTTTATCTGCAACCATATGCAGTAAACAAAGGGAAGAGTGATTTCAATATCCATGAAAGAGTGAAGGAGAAGTATATGTTACCGTAGAATTTTACACTGGTCTAAATCATCATTGTAGAGTGAAGGCATAATAAAAGCATTTTCACATATGTAAAGAGAATGTCATTGATTACTAACCCACCTACATTTAAAAAATTTTTTAATGTAATCTTTATTGTATATTTTCACATTACCTTTAGTCCTTATACCCCAGCAGTCACCACCACACTGTTGTCCGTGTCCACGAAGTGCTTTTTCCTTTTTGCTCAATCTCTCCACCACCTAACCTCTCCCCAACTAGCTGTCATTTAAAGTATATATTTTTCCTTTTTTCAAAAATTTTGTTCATTTATTTTTTAGAGAGGGGAGAAGGGAGGGAGAAAGAGAGGGAGAGAAACATCAATGTGAGAGAGAAACATCAACCAGTTGACTAGCATTCACCCCAACTGGGGACGAGGGCTGCAACCTATGCATGTGTCCTGACCAGCAGTCGAACTGGCGACCTTTCACTTTGTGGGATGTTGCCCAACCCACTGAGGCACAAAGGCCAAGGCAAACTATATATTTCTGTAAGATGCAGAGTAAACCCAGAGGGACAGAAGGGTTGGGATATAAGAGACAATGAAGAGCAAGAAATGGATAATATGTGTTGGTAAAATTAACTATTGATAATAAAAATAATAAACTTTTCTATAGTTAAAGTTTTAGTCAAGAGTAGTAAGGTAGAAGTTTTCAGTGGTTAAAGATTTATCGTTCTAGAAGAATGTAGAGATGCTGAATAACTTTACATATGGTTAAGAAAGATGAAGAGGGAAGTATGCATGTTAAATTTTTAAGTGGAATCATTAAAACAGTAAGAATAGAATATTGTGGATTCCAAACCAGCATATGGGATGGGGTGAGAGGAAGATGTAGAAAACTTGATCTATCTAACAGGTGGCAGGAAAAGCAAAATAAATATAAAAGCAAAGGAAAAAGACTGGTAAACTGAAAACAGACAGTAAGATGGCAGAGTCCAGAAGTACCACTAATCAAGTCAGAGTTCATGGTGTTGCATATTGTTTAAATACATTCCTCCTCTGAAAAGGTGGAAACAGTTTATTTCTGTTTGTACAGATTTTCAGAGATCTGTGTGCTGGGTCTCTACTATCGTATCTGTTAAAAAACTTTGCTCTTCTGATTTTATTCTCTTAATCTCCTACACCAACAATTTCTCCCTTCACTTCATCATTCCCGTTTCTATATAAAACACTGTCAATCTCTCCTTGATTCCATTCATTCTTCATGCCAGCTCCTGCAGAGAGCACAAATACTGCTTTTACTTCATCATCTCACATTCTCGCTTCAACTGTTGCCTCCATCCTTACTGTTCCTCTGAAACTGCTGTTACCAAAAGATGACGAGGGGTCTCCATTTTGCTACTCCCGTATTCACTTCTAACCTTGGCCTTCGTGGAAATTAATTACACAAGCATCTACTCATAAATTAAACGGTATTTTAAACATTGAAGCAGTAAACAACAGTGGTTTAGACACAGACTAATCAAAATGACTTGAGTTTCAGTTCTTCACTAACTCCGTATTTAGAATAGTAGTTCTGTGACTTTGGGGGAAGCTCTAAAACTTCCCTGTGCCTCAGTGTCTTCAGCTGTAGGGTAAAGATAATAGTACTCACCTCAGCAGCTTTGTAAGGACTAAATGCACACAGAGCGCACAGTGTGATACATGGCATGTGACAAATGCTTAGGAAATGTTAGAAGTTAGAAAACATAATAAAATCGACACTTGGGAATTTACCACCCAACCTAAGAACTTTTCTTTCTTTCATTTCTTTCTCTTAGCATAATGTTCTCCAGGTCTCTCCATGCTGTTGCTTGCAAAGGGTAAAACTTTCTTTTTCATGGCCAAGTGGTGTTCCTTTGTGTAAATGTCCCACAGTTGTTTTATTGAGTCATCTACTGATGGGCACTCAGACTGCTTTTATACCTTGGTGATTGTAAGTAATGCTGCAGTGAACAGAGAGGTGCTTGTGATCTTCGCATTAATGTTTTGGGTTTCCTCAAAACTGTACAATCTTAATAATATTCTCCCTCACCCTATGTATCCAGTCTGACTATCCTGAACTTTGTGTTTGTCTCTTGATTTTAAAAAAAGAGAAAGAAACACATTTAGTCATTTGTATATATATCCCTAATTGTTAATTTAGCTTTTGTTTATACTTTTATTGTAATAGCTTATAGTAGGTATTCTTTTGTGATTTACTTTTTTCATTAAATTTTGTTGCTAAGGTTTATCCTAATAGTATATGTGTCCAATTCATTAATTTTCATGGAGATAATTATAGCATGCATATTTTAGGGCTGTATGAATTAAATGAGTTGCTACATGGAAAGTACTTAGTCTGGTGCTTGGCACACAGTAAGGGTTTAAAGAGAGATAGTCATTATGTTTATTATTCTTCCCTGCTGTGTGAAGTGTTATATACTAGAACATGGTTAGTTTATTGTCTTGCTTATGGGCATTCAGGTTGTTCACAGTTTAAAACAACACAACATAATGCTGCTCTGTACATTCATATCCCTCTCTTGTGCCCTCAGGCAAATTTCTGTAAGCTAAGTATTGGGTTGGCCAAAAAGTCAGTATGGTTTTTTCCATAAAATAGAAAATTCATTTTTCATTTTTGCCAATAACTGTTGATTTGGATATTTTGAGTATGTTGGCTACCTCCTGTGTGGTACAGTGTTGATTGTTCTCAGTTAATGACTCGATTGCTATCAACTTTAACTGGTGTACCCAATCGTCCAGCGAGAAATCTTCACGAAACTTTGCAAATCACTTTTGACATGTTCAGTATGTCACAGCACCTTCTCCATACACTGCACAAATCTTTTTTGCATTTCTGTTACATTTTTACCTTTCTTGAAATAATAAAGCATCATATGCTGAAAACATTGCATATTTTCTTCCATTTTCAGTATTAAAATGGCTACACAAAAACTCACCAATTTTGATTATTTTTTAAATGCATGCTGGTATGACAGCTGTCACAGTACGCTCTAACAAAATTGTTTTTAATGAAGTTAAAGACAACTAAACACTACTAGAGGCATGTAAATGGAAAAAAACAAATGAACTTTTTGGCCAACCCAATACTGTCCCAGAAGTAGAATCGCTAGGTCATAAATTATGCTTGTGTTTAACTGTGTTAGGTAGTGCCAACTTGTTTACCAAGGTTTTTTTTTTTTAACTTGTGCCTATTCATGTTTCCATCAGCAGTGCGTGAGTGTATAAACTCATACTTTTTCATTTTCCTAATCTGAAGATTGTAAAATGGTATCTTGTGGTTTCATTTGGATTCTATTAATAATGAGGTAATCATCTCTTCATATGTTTACTGGCTATTTATTTCCTTTTCTATGCAAGTTCTTGTTCTCAGCCCTTTTTTTCTAATGGGTTATTTGTCTTTTATCTGAAGGAATTCTTAAATATTCTTGATATTTATCCTTAGTTGATTCTAGTTGTTGGAAATATATTCTCTCAGTTTGAGGCTTTTATTTTTGCCCTTATTTTTTATGGGTTCTTTTCATGAACAGATGTTACGAATTTTAATTTAGCAGAATTTGTCCATTTTTCTTTGTATTGTTTATCTTTATTAAGCAGTCTGACTCTATGACAAAAATGGGCAATATTGTTGTCTGTTAGGAATGTAAAAACAACCAGTTTCAACTTCCAGTTTTATTGTAGATTTCAACTTCCTTTTGCTTATTTACTTATTGGGGGGGAGCTGTACAGTAGCTTCAGTAATTCTTAATGGTTATTTTTCACTGAAGAGCACCTCAGGAACAGTTTTAAGTAGAGGAATCAACAGTGTGTCTGTCCTTGTTTTGGTCCTTATTTTAAAGGAATGATGTAAAGTTTCACCATTGAATACAATGTTTAGGTTTGTTTTACCCTTTAAAGAAATTTCTTTCTGTCCTAATTTTCTGAAAGGGTTTGAAACTTGCATTGGTGTTGAATTTTATTAAATGTTTTTTCTTTAGCTCCTGAAATGCTTCTATAGTTTTTCTCCTTAAATCTGGTAATGATGGGAATCACTAGCTTTTCTAATGAGTGCTTTTCTTTAAGTGCTTTTAACACTCCTAGGATAAATCCAACTTGTCTATGATATATTACCTTTTTTACACATTGCCAGATTGTTAGTTAATAATTAAGTTTATAGGTTTGTATGAAAGCCATTGATTATTACAAAATTTTTAATTAACTTTACAGCAGAAAATATAGGTGCAGAACTCAAAGCTCCACTGATTAAGCAAGAACCTCTCCAAGTAAGAGGTAAATATATTTTATTCTATTTTTTATAATGGTGTTTTAAAATTAAATATATATAATTAGTTTATATAGGGTTTTTTATGAGGGTTAGGGTTATTGACCATAAGGATTTATTCTCCTGTTTACAAGCTGATTTTCTTCTGAAGTTAACTTTGCATTTTAGTCACAAATTTTGTGGTAATTTTTTTTTCCTAAAAAGCCCAAAGAACAGAGTAATGGCAAAGAAAAACCATTAATTACTTTATTATTTTACAAAAGTAATGTGATTAAAGAACCAGAGGTCAGTACCTTTCAGCTACAACTTTTTCAAATCCAGATAGTTTGGACGTCCTTGTCTGACTTTCTCTTTTGGGAGTAATTGTGTGTAAGGCATCTGCAGCTCTGTTCTCTGGTAACGCCCTACGGCTCCCGCTGAGCTGTGGCCCTGATCCCAGGCGGTGGGTTTCACAGAGGCAGCAACCGTGTGGTTGGGAGCACCCTGGGTTTGGAGTCAGGCAGAGCAGGATTTAATCTGTGGCCCCCACATGTACCAACTGTATGGCGCTGGGCAGCTCACTTGGCTTCTCTGAGCCATAGTTTTCTTCTCTATAATATGGTGCTAAAAGTGGAACTTCTTTTGTAGGGTAATTTCAAAGACGATACCTGCTGCTGTCACCATTAAGAATAATTAATGTGATAGCAGACATTATTATTAATAATCTGGGCCAGACACAGGCCAACAGGGATTTCTAGCTACTTTGAAGACAAAGTAATTTTTAAAAACCCTAATCTTTTAAAAAGAGAGATGTAATTTCCTTCTCTATTCCAGAGGAGCTAATCTGGATTTTGAATTCGGCAGTTCAGAGACTTGAACTCATGTGAAAAGAAATCTGAACATTTTTATATACTGTTTTTTTTAACAAGTTTTTTTTTTTAATCCTCACCCCTGAGGCTATGTTTTCACTGATTTTTAGAGAGGAAAGGAGAGGGAAACAGAAACATCGATTGGTTGCCTCCCACATGCACCCCAGCTGGGGATTGAACCTGCAACCTAGATATGTACCCTGATTGGGAATTGAACCCGCAACCTTTTTGGTGTACAGAAAGACACTCCAGCCACCTGAGCTACCCAGCCAGGGCTCAAACAGGGTTTTGCTTTTTATATTGGACTTGAGTTTTGAAATGTTCTTCTTAAGTATTATTTGTGCATTTGATTTTAAAAGTTCTTGTGTTGAGAGTCTTTTTACCTACTGCGATTATAGATAATTTTAGTCTTAAGTTGCTCTTTGAACTTGAAAGTAGAACGGAAAATTTATGAATTAATAGACGTGAGAATAGAATGTGAAGTGACCGGGTGTCACTTTGTAACAGAACCTGAGTTTATTCTGTTATTTTGCTCTTGCTCTTCAGTTATCTGCTTATGTTATTTATCTGTATCATATGACCAAAAGTCTCACTTTATAATATGATTTATGAACATAGGCCAATATTGAATGTAATTTTTAATTCACAGATTACAATTGATGCCAAATGGGCATCTCATTATTGATGTCTCTGTCTTTTTTATGAACAGTTTGATACTTGATAATAGGTAAATAATAGAAGGTAGTATTTTACCCATAGTTTGTAATAAACTTTCTATAATTTTTAACTGATACAAATGTTTCTTTTGTTTACTTCAGCTTTTTGCATTATGGGAAGCAGTCCAGTGGCTTTCAAACTTTCTGTCTGCAACCCACTTAAAAAATACTGTTTAATAAGTTCGTTTTTATATAGATTATTATATGTAACTGAAACAAAAGCTTTCACAGAAAAGTACTTACTCTTAACTTCATGCAGTACTTTTTGATTACATTTTTTTGATACAGCAAAATGTTGTTTTTACTCAAGTTTTAAAAACACTGACCCAATACTGTGGTTTCTCTTCAGATCGTGTAAATCCTTCACCTTTACCAAAAACACTGAACTAGCCTGTAATTTTTAACTGAAACTTAAATTCACTTTCCCTTCGATCCTAAACGATTTGTTTTAAACTGACCAGTGTTGCCTATACAAGGTATCCTTTAGACAAAGGGGTGGCATTTTGGCATCAGTTACAGATGAACCATGGATATAAGTTTAATGACTACAATTGTAATTCCATTCTGTTCTGCACTTGGAGAACTGTTTTTTATGATGCCATTTAGTGTATCAGAAAATAGATTTGATATTTTATGGAATTCATTAGTGAAGCTTCAGCGTATATGTATCTCTAAATATGACTTTTGTTGTGTATGTTTTTTGTTTTCCTATATTTTTTGGCTTTAGTCAAAGCAGTCCTTAAGAAGAGGGAGTATGGACCAAAGTACACTCAGAATAATTTCATCACTGGAGTCAGAGCAATAAATGAGTTCTGCCTTAAAGCCAGGTATAGTTTTTTTTTTTTTTTTTTTTTAAGATTTTATTTTTTAGACAAAGGGAAAGAGAGGGAGAGAAACATCTATGTGAGAGAGAAACATCAGTTGGTTGCCTCTCGCACATGCCCTGACTGGGAGTCGAATCAGTGACGCCTTGCTTTGTGGGGCGCCACCCAGCCAACTGAGCTGCACTGGTCATGGCATAGTTTTTTAAAAGTAGAATTTTGATCTCTGATCTTAAATAACCATTTATTTCTTAGAATGTGTTACCTGCTACCACCCATGTGGAAACTTCCCCGTGGCTTCTTCCTAAATTAAATATTGTTATTTATTTTAAAAAGTGTTAAAATTATTTGCTTACTGGATTGAATTCTGCTCCGGCATGAGCAGTTTCTGTCTTTCTGGGTTTCTTACACTCAGAAAGGCAAGTTTTCAAGCCCTGTGTGTCACACAATACGTTAAGGGCTTTATTGTTTATGTTCACTTGTGTCAGAATTATCAATAATAAGATTATTTGCATATTTTATGCTTGACTTTTTTAAATTTTGGTTTTTTGGGGCAGCAGAATTGAGTGGTTCTTAATTCGTACATTTATATTTATATTCCATGTGTGGTTTCTGTTGAGTAAACGAGGGAAGGGACCCAAAAAACCCCCCAGAATTGTCTTCTGGAGGGCGGGCCCCTTGTGGTACAGGCTTCCCACTGTAGGTGAGTGTTCCAGGAACCCGCCTGTGTCAGTGCACCATCTGGCCTTGTGAGAGGCTACGTTCAGCTTCAGTGAATTTTTCTTTAAGACTCTTTAGTCTTAAAGAGACTCTTGTGAAATGGGTTTGCCCATTTCACAATGGCTGACATACAAGCACATCTGCCTGTACCATGCACTGATTGTTCAGTTTTTGACGAAACACACAGCGTGACCCCATCCCCACCCCCATCCCCCATCCCCGTGCCCCACCTTACCTGTTCACCCAGTCTCACCCTGTGGACAAAAGTCCTCAAAGGGAAATGTTTTGCTGATGTGGAAGAGATGAAACAAAAAATGGAAGAAGCAGTAAAGGCATCAAAATCAAGGAGTTCAAAAACTGTTTTGAGCAGTGGAAAAGTCTCAATAGGTGTATAGTATCAAATGGAGAGTACTTTGAAGGTGATGGTAGTTTAGACGTATAAGAATAAATATACAATTCTTTATAAATAAATTCTGGATTTTGGGGGGTGCCCCTCTGTAAATTATTTTTACATCTTGCATGTTTTTGTTATGAATTTTCTTGTAATCAGAGAGATTTATTGAGATGATATGTGTCATATATTTTTAAAATTTTCCTTTATGTGTTTACCTAGAAAAGCCATATTTATGTGGAAGATTTTTTGGTGTTTTAGAGATACCAGATGTGAACTGGCCTTTTTTTTCCCTTTCCCTGATGGTTATTCTCAATTGTGTATTATCAAGAAATAAGGAATCTTACAATCAGTTTTTTAACCTACATAACTAGTAAAGCAATAATCAATTGTAACATTGAGGTGAAACTATATTCTGTTTCACATAGAGTATTTCGTTTAATTCTCACAAAAATTCTGTGACTGAAGTAGGTTAGGTATTGCTATTTGCACATTATAGGCCAGGAAAAATAATAAAGATGTCAGTGGTGATTCGGCTCATTTAGTGAACCAGTGACAGAGAGGAAACTAGGGTCATCTTTTTAACAGCTGATCCAAGCTGTTTTACTTACATGTGGTAGCTGATTGTTGATGCTTTTAAACTCCAGGTTTAATTTAGAACTTAATAATATTCCACAGTTACCACATTTTAACTTATCGGTCTTTTCATTGATATTACAGGATTTTCTTAGGAATACTAGTAATCAGGCATGGAACTAAAATACTATCTTTGTAACTTTGAACGATATTAATACTTAATCTGGCTGTAAACAAAGAGGGCTATAAATTTTCAATTTAAATTCTTAAGTAGAGGGATGATATTCTAATCCATGTTTTTTACTAGTTTTCACATTTTTTAAAATACAGTATATCAGACATTGCAGTGGTTTATCCATAGCAGGAGAAATGTAAGCACCTAGGAAGGAACTTAATCTCCACATGTTATGTATGTATCTGTATTGAATGTCAAGAATAATTTTTTTCACTGTCTCAAGACCAGTTTTTGTGTACAAAATGCAATCTTTATACACCGGTCTTTCAGTGCTGTACAGATCTATGATCTTTCAAGATGAGGATCAATGTAGTAGCTTTTCTCTGTTCATAATAATTCTTTAAATACATAAGCTATTTGAACGCTGTGAATAAATTCAACATGTTTCTTTCTTCAGTGATCTGGAGCAACTTCGAAAAATCCGACGACGAAGTCCCCATGAAGATACTGAGTCCTTCACTGTGTACTTGAGATCCGACGTGGAGGCAAAGTGAGGACACAGTTCCGTTAGAATAACAATACCGGCTCAATTTCAGATTAATACAAACACATTTTAGACAGACCCAGAGATTTTTAAATGACATTTTTCTTGAAGTAGAATATTTTCATATTGGCAAATTTATCTGGGAGTTACTAGTATGTACTACTTAACTAAAAATGTCCTAATTTATAAGAAAATCTACTGTTGAATTTATTATTTTATTTAAAATAAACTTAGTTTAGAAAGGCTGTTTAAGTTTTCTTAGTTTAGAAAAGTTTTTCTAAAGGACCTTATGCTTTGTTGTAAGATTCTATAATAGTAATACGCTTTATCTAGAGCTAAATATGGTACAGTAAAGTCATTAAAATTGTTCACTGTTGTGGGTCATGTATTCACAAACAGATCTTTGGAAGTTTGGGGAAGCCGTGAAGCTCTTGCCAGAGAGAAAAAACTGCGTAAGGAAGCAGAGATAGAATACAGAGAAAGTAAGTATATTGAGTTTAAAGCCAAGTTAATTGGAAAGGACAGGCACTATGCACTCCCTGGTGGTCGCGTACCTTTGGCTTTGGCTCTTTTGTTTCTAGTGTATAGCAGTGTCCATTTTGGGACAGTTACTTTATAAAAGCTATATCTATTTGTTTTATCCTCTATAGCTGTTTCAAGATGGTGAGAGGAAGTGAAGTTAGTCTGTGGTTTCTTATAAGACATGAGTATTAAAACAATAAGGTCTGGCCTTGGCTGGTGTGGCTCAATGGATTGAATGCCCGCCTGCAAACCAAAGGGTCACCAGTTCGATTCCCAGTCAGAGCACATGCCTGGGTTGTGGGCCAGGTCCCCAGTAGTGGGCATGCAACAGGCAACCACACGTTAATGTTTTTCTCCTTCTCCCTTCCCCACTCTCTTAAAATGAATAAATACAGTCTTTAAAAAATAAAAATAAGCCCTGGCTCGTGTAGTTCAGTGGCTTGAGTGTGGGCCTGTGGATTGAGTGTGGGCCTGCAAACCAAAGGGTGTGGGTTCGATTCTCAGTCAGGGCACATGCCTGGGTTGTGGGCCAGGTCCCCTTCCTCATGGGAGGGAGCCACACATTGATGTTTCTCTCCCTCTCTTTCTTCTTTCCTTCCCCTCTCTCTAAAATATAGATAAATAAAATCTTTTTTTTTAATGTTAAAAAAATAAAAATAAAATGGTGGTCTCATTTGAAGATTTTACTTATTCTAAAAGTGATAGGATAGTGCTTTTTTATGGAAAAGCCTGTTAATTCAGCTACCACATTTCTACTTTAATTAACTAATTCAGATATTTATCAAACATCTGTGAACTAGAAACTGCTTGGTGCTTGAGATTTAGATGCACATAAGATTTTCAGGGAATTTAACAACTCAGTGTTACAGTAACGGAACCACTTTCTAGAATTAGGGTTAATGTAACATGAAATATGGCCCTGACCTGTGTGGCTTAGTTGGTTGGGCCATATCCCTCCAGGTGAAAGGTTGGCAGTTCCGTGCCCAGTGCAGGGTATGTGCCTGGGCTGCTGATTGGTCCTCGGATGGGGCGTGCGTGAGGGGCAACTGAGCGACCTTTCTCTCTCACTTCGATGTTTCCCTCTCCCTTTCTTCCCCTCTCTATAAAGATAAATGAATTATTAAAAAATATATGAAATAGGTTTTAATTTTTGATTTACCTATATATGTATTAATGACAAAAGTAGTACTACTTGTGGTTTTAAAAAGGATACAGAAATATAAAGTAAAAAGTCTCTTTTTGTTTCCTTTAATATTGTCTCATTTTTCTTCCTAGAGATAACTGTTGAAATTTCCCTCTGTGTGACTAAATCATCAAATATTGATAGATATTTACATGATTCCAAAGTCACATTTTGCAAGACAAAATACTTCAGAGAAATTTAATTTCCATTCTTGTCTCCTCCACCTTGTTTCCCTTTGTCTAGCATACGTAACCATTTAAAAAGTTAGTTTGGGGATTATTATTTTCATTCAAAAAATATAAAATAGCAAACACACATACATATATTACATACAAGATATAATAAAATAGCATACCACCCCCTTTCATAAATAAGACATACTAAACACACTTTATGTCCTTGATTTTTTGGAGGGGTCCAACTTGTTTGAGACTCTGTGCTTTCTGGACTTGTATGTCTATTTCCTTCACCAGATAGGGGAGTTTTCTTTTGTTCTTTTTTTCAAGTAAGTTTTCGGTTTCCTGCTCTTCCTCTTCTCCTAGCACCCCTATGATTCGGATGTTGGTGTGTTCGGAGATGTCGCAGAAGCTCAGAACAGCTCAGAAGTGCTCATTGTATTCACATTGTTATAAAACAGACCTCCGCAAAGCTTTTTCCCAGAAATTTTTCATCTTACGAAACAAACTATACTTGTTAAACAAGAACCCCCCCCATTCCTCTACCCCTAGCCCCTGATAGCCACTATTCTACTATTTCTATGAATTTGACTACTATAGATGCCTCACATAAGTGGAAGCATATAGCATTTGTATTTTTGACTGAGTTATTTCACATAGCATAATGTCCTTAAGGTTTATCCATGTGAAGGGATTTCCTTTTCAAGTCTGAGTAATATTGCATTGTATGTATATAGCACATTTTATGTGTTCATCTGTGGACATTGTGTTTGCTTTTACTTTCTGGCATTGTGTTTGCTTTTACTTTCTGGCTATTGCTGATAGGTAATCTTGTTGATATCTTGCTTTAATAATTTTTAAATATATATACCCACAGTGGGATTGCTAGATTTTTGTGCTTGTTTTTTTAGATTTTGTGTTTTTTTAGATTTTTGATTTATTTTATTTTTAAACAGAGGAGAAGAGAGGGAAAGAGAGAGAGAATCATCATTGTGTGGTTGCCTCTCATATGCCTCACATGGGGGACCTGGCTGGCAGCCCAGGCATGCGCCCTGACTGGGAATTGAACTGGCGACCCCTTGGTTCACAGGCCAGTGCTCAGTTGCTGAGCTACACCATCCAGGGCTGTTTTTACTTTTTTGAGGAGCCTCTATATTGCTTTCCATTGCATTCACACCATTTTACAATCTCACCAGCGTACATAAAGTTTCCAGTTTCTCCCCATCCTTACTAATACTTGTTCTTTTCTTTTTTTTTTTTTTAAAGATTTTTATTTATTTATCTTTAGAGGGGAAGGGAAGGAGAGAGGGAGAGAAACATCGGGTTCTAGGCCCGCGCTCAATCCACTGAGCTACACCAGCCAGGGTGTTCTTTTCTTTGTGCTTCTCTCCTCTCTCCTCTTCTTTCTCTTCCCTCCCTCCCTTCTTTCTCTTTCTTTCTTCCCCTCCCCTCTCCCCTTTCTTCCTTTTCTATCTCCCTCCCTCCCTCTTTCCCTCCTCCTTCTTTCCAAATAGTAGCCATTCTGATGGGTATGAGGTGATATTTCATTGTGGTTTTGATTTGCATTTCTCTAATGATTAGTGATATGAGCATCTTTTCATGTGCTTGTTGGCCATTTGTATATTATCTTTGGAAAAGGTCTATTCAGGTCCTTTTTTAATTGGGTTACAAATCCAGATTTCTGATAATTTTTGCTGGTAGCAAATGAAGCATGTGTAATGTAGTCTTACTGTGTTAATCTGAAATATGAATGATAACAATGTGTATGAGCTAAATATGTTTTGTAATTCTTATAGGGCTATTTAGAAACCAGAAAATATTAAAAGAATATAAAGACTTCCTGGGCAATACCAAGGTAAGGATACCTTTCTGATAACGTTCTGCATGTGTTACACAGTGACCTTCTAGTGTAAGTGCGTTGTGAGATACCAGCATGTCTGATCCTACTTTAAGATTTTCTTGATTATGTTGTAATTTACTGAATTACAATCTATTTGCTTCTGTCTGGTTTTTGAAATTTAAAAAAATTGGGACATAAGTTCTCTTTAAATTTAGGACTGTGTTGTAAACTGTGAGTATACAGATAGAGGTGAGGGAGAAGACTTCATTTTCTCAGGTTTTTAGCAAGATTTAGCTCTCTCATAGCCACCTTTAATTTTCTTTATCCCATTTCTTACTCATAACCCTGGTTAAACATTTAAAGTGCCAGTTTTCTGCTTATACTCCAGAAGTTCAAACCCTGCAGGATAAAATTACACAGCTCTTTTGATTGTTCTTTCTTTATTATATGAGTATACAAAACACTCAGTATCATTTGACAGTCTTTCTAGATTCCCATAGTATATTCACTTTCCCACTGTGAGATAGCTATTGAATATTTTCCTCTCTTTTCAAGCTTCCTACAGCCTTATTCTTTATTCTTTTTTAAAAGTTGGTTTTAAAAGGGGGAGGGGAGCAGGAGAGAGAGAGAAACATTAATTTGTTGTTCCAGTTACTTATGCATTCATTGTATGACTTTGTATGTACCCAGACTTGGGATTGAACTCTCAAACTTGGCATATTGGGATGTCACTCCAAGCACCTGAGCTACCCAGCCTGGGCCCTCCCTCTTTGCACATCAGCTGATGACTTTGCTTCATATTTCATTGAAAAAATAGATGTCATCTTATAAAAGTACCTCACTTTATATCACCAAATTTATTAACTTATCTGCATGTGTGCCAGAATACTCTGTTATTTTCCTTCCAACTAGAAGGAAATTAATACTGGGACCAGTATAGAAATTTACTTTCACTATCCTACCTCTTACTCTCTCCTGAATCCTTTTCAACTGGCTTTCATCCCTTCCACTACACTGCAGTGGCTCTTACCAAAGTCACCAACACCACCAAGATGCCAAGTATTCATGGGCAGAGTCAACTTGCATTTAAACTTAGCTGGGAAGTATCTCCTTTCAAGAAGTGAATGTCCTACCTGGAGAAAGGCTAATAGCAAATCGTTTTCTTTCTTCCGAGTTATACTCACGACATTGTAAAATTTAGAAACTGTCAATGATGAGATGCTTTTCTTCCCCTTTCATTATATTGAAAACTTCTTAATTTCCATTTCCCTTGTTGTCCTGTGTTTCTGGCACCCCAGTGCTGCACTGAAGGGGTGGCACTCTCTTTAGTGGCAGAGACTTCTGTGAGCCAGCACCTACAGTGAGGGCTGTGTCTACTTTCTCAGGGCAATGGTGGCCTGCTTGCCAGGGGACAAAACTGCCATAGGCCATGGCACCTTACTAAGAATAAACTCTTGGTAAAAGTTTGCTCCAATCCCACTAACAACCTAAAATTTCACTCCTTATTTGTTTTCCCCACCATTTCTCAAAGTTTCAGACCGCTGCATTAGATTATAAAGACTTCTTATTTAGACTTAACCCGGTAATTTGTAGCCAACTCTATCCCTCATGCCCAGATACAGAGCCAGGGAAGAACAGAAAATGTGTTCAGAATCTCCGAATAAAGGAAGGAGCTAAGCATCCCCAGCATTCTCTCCCAGACTTCCCAGTTTACCTGCCTCACTAAACTTAGTCAACCTCCAGAGGTCCCTGGTGAGGAGACGGTGGTTACATGCAAAAGGCCAGCCTTATCGGGGGTGGGGGGCAAAATGAAGGAAATGAGGAGGGAGTGTTCATGTGCCTCCAGTGTGTTCCTCTCCTGGAACACCTTGATTTCTAGAAGTCTAAGATGGCCCTTCTCCTGGTTTTCCTCTTTGTTAATTCTTCCTCCTCCCCTGTTGTATTTGTGAAAGACCCTGCTTTTTTAATCTCTTCCTTTAAATGTTAAAGAATCATTATAGGCCCTTTTATGTTGAAATCCATTAGCAAGTCTGCCCTGGTCGGTATGGCTCAGTTGGTTGCAGTGTTGCCCCATAACCAAAAGGCTGTGGGTTCGGTTCTCTGCCAGGGTATATACTGTGGTTGTGGGTTTCATCCCCAGTCCAGTTGTGTACAATCCCTGGTTTGCACATGTGCAGGAGGCAATCAGTCGATGCTTCTGTCTTGTGTCGATATTTTTCTCTCTCTCCCTCCTTCTCTCTCTGAAAGCAGTAAAAAAAGGGAAAATGTCCTTGGCTGAGGATAAAAAATAATATTAAAAAATAAATTCATTAGCAAGTTCCATTGGCATTTTCCCCAAAGTAGATACCTAGTATGACTGCGCCTCACTGTGTACCGTATTGAAACCTTAGTGATCACCATCTCTTACCTGAACTGCCCTCCTAATTGAGGGACTGCCCTCTCTGCCTTTGCTTTTGCCCCCCTAGTTCATTCTCTACATCATACACTATATCTTTTTCAAACATAAATCAGACTATGTCAAGGTTCTGCTTAAAATTATCCAGTGCCTTCTATTTCCAATTAGAATAAGATATATACTTCTTACCGTAGTCTACAAAGTCCTGTGAGATATGACCCCTGCCTCCTTCTCTGGCCTCAACTCCTACCATTTTCTTTGCTGTCCGCTTTAGCCATACCAGTCTATTTTTTGTTTTTTTTTCTTTTAAAAAAATATATTTTATTGATTATGATATAACAGTTGTCCCATTTTCCCCCCTTCACTCCTCTCCACCCTGCACAACCGCGCCCACCCACATTCCCCCCTCCTCCTCCCACTCCCCTGTTGTTAACCCTCATGTGATCTCCCTTTCTGTGGTTCTGTTCCTGTTGCAGTTGTTTGCTTAGTTTCTTTTTGTTTTTGTTTTAGGTGTGGTTGTTAATAATTGTGAGTTTGCTATCATTTTACTGTACGTATTTATCTTCTTTTTCTTATATAAGTCCCTTTAACATTTTATATAATAAGGGCTTGGTGATGATGAACTCCTTTAACTTGACCTTATCTGGGAAGCACTTTATCTGCCCTTCCATTCTAAATGATAGCTTTGCAGGATAGAGCAATCTTGGGTGTAGGTCCTTGCTTTCCATGACTTGGAATACTTCTTTCCAGCACCTTCTTGCTTGTAAGGTTTCTTTTGAGAAATCAGCTGACAGTCTATGGGCACTCCTTTGTTAGGTAACTGTCTCCTTTTCTCTTGCTGCTTTTAAGATTCTCTCCTTCATTTTAATCTTGGGTAACGTAATTATGTTGTGTCTTGGTGTGTTCTTCCTTGGGTCCAACTTCTTTGGGACTCTGAGCTTCCTGGGCTTTTTGGAAGTCTATTGCCTTTGCCAGAATGAGGAAGTTTTCCTTTTTTATTTGTTCAAATAACTTTCCCACTTTTGCTCTTCCTCTTCTCCTTCTGGAATCCCTATAATTTGGATGTTGGAACATTTAAAGATGTCCTGGAGGTTCCTAAGCCTCTCCTCATTTTTTAAAATTCTTCTTTCTTCATTCTTTTTTGATTGGATGCTTCTTTCTTCATTCTGGTCCACTCCATTGATTTGAGTTTCAGTTTCCTTCCCATCACTATTTGTTCCCTGTACATTTTCCTCCATTTCACTTAGCATAGCCCTCATTTTTTCATCTAATCTGTGACCAAATTCAACCAGTTCTGTAGGCATCCTGATCACCAGTGTTTTGAACTATTCGTCTGATAGGTTGGCTATCTATCTGTTTGTCGCTTAGTTGTATTAGTTCTGGATCTTTGATCTGTTCTTTCATTTGGGTCATTTTTTTTGGTGTCAGCGCACCTGTTATGTATGAGGGTTGGAGCCTTAGGTATTCACCAGGCGAGTCAACCCAGTGGCTGTGTTGTGATGCGTATGTGGGGAGGGGTCTGAGAGGGAACAGTGGCACTTGCTCCACTCTCTGCTGGATTTCAGTCACTTCCCCCGCTTCCCACAAGCAAAATAGGCCCTTCTGTTGTTGATTTCTGGGTGGGTGCGTTTGTGTACATCCTAGGACCCTGTGGGTCTCTCCAACGAACTCTCTTGTGAGGCTGGGAGCTTCTGCCAGCGCCTCACCCCCACAGGTGTTTTCAATCGGTGTTTTGAAGCTTTATTTCCCTGCGATGGGACCATGAGTTGCGGACTGTCTCCCTTATTTGTGTGCGAATTTGGGACCACCCGGTCCACCAGCCACCTTGTGCACTGCACCCCTCCACAGTCTGCTGCCTCACTGGGTCTGCCAGCTGCTGCCTTGTGTGCCCGGGTTCTGCCAGCCACCACTTTGCTGCGACCCCTCTCTGCCCAGCTGCCCAATTCCTACCAGTCTAGATAAATGTGTCAACTTTAAATTTTTGGTTGTCGGACTTCCACACAGTTCAATTTTCTGTCGGTAAAGAAATTTTACAATCAATTTTTGGTTGTTTTTCTTTTCTAAAGTGTTGTTGTCCTTATTTTGCTTGTGGGAGGAGGCACAGTGTGTCTACCTACACCTCCATCTTGGCCGAAAGTCGTTTTTAAATTTTTTTTTATTTTAATTGTTGTTCAAGTATAGTTTTCTGTCTTTTACTCCCATCTCAGCCAACCCCCCCGCCCCCAGTGCTCCCCACCTTCCTCCCATTTTCACCCTCCTTAGTTGTTGTCCATTTGTCCTCTATACTTGTTCCTGTAAACACTTTCCCTTTTCCCCTGAAATTCCCTCCCCTCTCCCCTCTGGTCACTGTCAGCCTGTTCTCTATTTCAGTGTCTTTGGTTATATTTTGCTTGCTTGTTTGTTCTGTTGTTTAGGATCCTGTTAAAGGTGAGATCATATGGTATTTCACTGCTTGGCTTATTTCATTCAGCATAATGCTTTCCAGTTCCATCTATGCTGTTGCAAAGGGTAGGAGCTCCTTTCTTTCTGCTACATAGAATTCCATTGTGTAAATGTACCATAGTTTTTGGATCCATTCATTTACTGATGGGCACCTAGGTTGCTTCCAACACTTGGTTGTTGTAAATTGTGCTGCTATGAACATTGGGGTGTATAGGTTCTTTTGGATTGGTGTTTCAAGGTTTTTAGGATATAATCCTGGCAGTGGAATTGCCGGGTCAAAAGGCAGATCCATTTTTTGTTTTCTTAGAAAATTCCATACTGTTTTCTATAGTGGTTGTACCAGTCTGCAATCCCACCAACAATGACCTAGGGTCCCCTTTTCTCCACAACCTCTCCAACACTTGTTGTTTGTTGCTTTGTTTATGATGGCCATTTTGACCAGTTCAAAGTGCTATCTCATTGTGGTTTTAATTTGCATCTCTCTTGATAGCTAGTGATATTGAGCATCTTTTTATGTGTCTCTGGATCCTCTGTATGTCCTCCTTGGAGAAGTGTCTATTCAGGTCCTTTGCCCACTTTTTTAATTGGGTTGCTTGTCTTCTTAGAGTGGAGTCGTGTAAATTCTTTGTATATTTTGGAGATTAAACTCTTGTCTGAGGTATCATTGGCAAATATATTTTCTCATACAGTTGGTTCTCTTTTTATTTTAATGTTCTTTTCTCTAGCCATGCAGAAGCTTTTAATTTTGATGAGATCCCATTTGTTTATTCTTTCCTTTATGTCCCTTGCTCTAGGGCACATATTACTTAATATGTTGCTATGTGAAGTATCTGAGATTTTCCTGCCAAGGTTCTCCTCTAGGACTTTAATGGTGTCATGGCTTATATTTAAATCTTTTATCCACCTTGAATTTATTTTTGTGTATGGTGTAAGTTGGTGCTTAAGTTTCATTTTATTGCACCTAGCTGTCCAGTTCTGCCAATACAATTTGTTGAAGAGGCTATCTTTACTCTAATTTATGTTGCTGCCCCCTTTGTTGAATATTAATTGACCATAGAGACTTGGGTTTATTTCTGGGCTCTCTGTTCTGTTCCATTGGTCCATGTGCCTGTTTTAAGCCAGTACCAGGCTGTTTTGATTATAGTGGCCTTGTAATACAGTTTGGTATCAGGTGTTGTGATCCCTCCTACTTTGTTCTTCTTTCTCAAAATTGCAGCAGCTATTCTTTCTGAGGCTTCCTCCTTTCCTTTCATTTGGGGATTGTTTCTTTGTCTTCCCAGTGTTTGTGAGACTCTTCTTGTTAGCTTCAGCTTCTAAAATTGATCTGTTCTGGTTCCCTGGGTTTATGGTGTGAACTTCTGTGGTAGAATACCTGTGAGATTTAGTGGTGCAGCCTCCTTAATCTCCCAAGCTCACTGGTCTTGGGCTGTCGTTTAAGTTGGCTCTATGTTTGTCTTTGGGTTTTGATTGTTTTGGGGTCTTTCTTTGGCGGGTCCTTCCCACCAGCTTGTTAACTGAGGGTCACTTTGTCCACCACATCTCGTATTTTGTGCTGGTGAGGGCAGGTTGTGTTGAAGCTGGTTCTTCTGTGTGTGCAAGATTTTGAGGATTCTCTTTTGCTCTTGTTAAGTTGTTTTTAGTGGGTAGTTTCTCCACTATCTAGTTGTGTTTCCAGATAGGTCCTGGGTTGAGGTTTGTGTGGTTTCCAGTGCCTCCTTCGCCTTCTTCTGTTGTTGTCTGTTGTTGGTTCCTTTGTTGTTGGGTTTCCTCTTTCAGTGGGTGTCCTGGTGTTCACTGCTTTCACTTACTGTTTTTTGTGATCAGTTGGAGGGGAAGGCAAAGTGGTTTAAGACAGCAAGAGAGTATTCTATGATATTTATATTAGCAGCTGGTAGAGAAGAGATAGGAGATCCTTTGACTATGTATGTTAATCATGATTTTCCACCCAATTAGCCACTTTTAAGAAAGGATGGAAAGAAGATAAGACTCTTGTTGGGGAGGGAAGGATTGTGAGTTGGATCTAGAAAGCAGAGAGGTTGTGGGAGGTCAGATTTTGAGGTAAGGTGAGAATAAAGAATAGTAAATAGGTGTAGTGTGTGAGAGAATAGAGTTAACCACTACAGTAATAGAGTTCAGGAAACCGTGAAGTGGGCTAAGATGCGGGAGGGGTGTTTTGAAGTATTTACAATTGTATGGAACAGCTGTTATTCACAATAATATTAGAGCAGTAATCATATGACAGAATCTGTGTGGTCCGGGTAACAAGAATAAGGGGTATAGGACCCATAGTAGTGTGCTAATGGAACACAAGTGATGTGAAGGACAGTAAATTAGCAATACACTGTGAAAGAGAGAACAGGGGAAACCTGTCAAATGGGACAGTATAACCAGCCAAGCAAAGAAGACTGTACAGAAAGAAGAATACAAAAATACCATCAAAATAAAAGATGTAAGAATAATGAAAAAAATAATACAAATATGCACTGACTTGCAGTTCTCTGCAATAGCAAAGTGAAATTTGTCTCACTGTCTCAGCTGTTGGGGTGCCCCCTCTTTGGGTCCAACTCTGGTTTTTTCACAGTTCTAAATTTTTTTGTCTCAATTGTGGGTATTTAAAAAAAATGCAGAAGGGTGGGAGAAGAAATAAAATTGGAAACAAAGAAGGACTAAAACACGACAGAAGGAAAGAGAGGAAAAAGGTATTGAAAAACAAAACAATAATAAAAATTTTTTAAATGTAAGATTACTAAAAACAAACAAACAAAAACAAAAAAACACCTCTTGTTGGTTTCAAACTGGCCAAACAGGTTTTTTTTGGTCTTATTGGCTGCAGCAAGCTAAGGTGCGATCGGTATGACTATTTTCTCTTCCCTATGTGTACTCAGGCAGTCTTGCCAGCGCTCTCCCAAGAGCTAGTCTTGGCGCCTCTTCCCAGCGCCTTTGGTGTGGGATCCAGGTGTTCCACAGAGGCTCTTATCCCAGAGTTACGGCTGTGGGCTGGGTTGCAGGTGTGCTCTGCCATGCTGCCTCAGTCCCTTCCCAGTGGTATGGGGGTGCGCAGGGTCTTCCTCGCGGCCTTCTGTGTGCAGCCTTCTGCACCATCTTGGGGTCTCTGCCTGGCTGGGTGGGGAGGAAGTCTAGCAGCAGTCACAGGAGAATTCCCCAAACAGGTTTTCTTTTTGAGAAATTCCTCCTACTCAAGCCTTCTGCTCTGTACAGCCCAATTCTCCAGCCAGACTGGTGACTATCGGGGTCAGTGTGCATCACTGTGTTGTGACCCTCAACTCTTCCAAGCCAGAGACTACAGTTTCCGCAGGTTATCCCGGTCTCTGTGTGTTTGCCTCTTTGTCCTTATTCCCCTCTCTTCAACTTCCAGCAACCAGGTCTCTTCTGGTGTTGCTTAAACCTTGTTTGGCCAGGGAGGGAGGGAGCAGTTGACCCAGCTCTCTGCCGTGGAGTTTGTGGTAGACCCAGCACTGGTACTGGGTGCCGGGCCTGGGGCAACAGCCGCCCCGGTTCGCATGCTGATCCCTGGAACCTTATTGTCCTGAAGCACACTCCTTACCGTTTGGTTTTTCAGTGTCCACTACAATTTCTGGTCTCTTATTTTCATATTTCCTGGGGTACTGTTGGCTGTTTGCTCTGTTCCCCCATAGATTGGCTAGGTTTTTCTCCCAAGTGTAGGGGGAAGTAGAATCTGTTCCCTCCTACCTTGTCGCCACCTTCCTTCTCCCTATTTTTTGTTTTTTAGGGGTAGTTTTTTTTTGGTCCTTTTTACATGCCAAACTTTTTTCTGTTTCAGAGTTTTTGAATGTGCTCTGTATTATGCCTGAAACATTCTTCTAGATTTTTCCAGTGGTTGTCTCCTTATCATTGAGCTTTTTTCCCTGACTGCTTTAGGTAAAATAACTCTTTCCACCTTACAGCTCCCACTCCCCACATTATTTCTCAGTTCTGTTTTATTTTCTTTATTATACTTATCACTGTCTGATATTATGTATTTCTTTATGGATTTACTCTTTATCTTTCTGTACTACACTGAGGTCTGTGAAGGCAGGGATTCTTTTGTTTACTGTCATGTCCCAGCATCTAACTGTGCCTGGCACATAATAGTTGCACAATAAATATTTCTTGAATAAATGACACAAGGCAGAATATGTGAAGTGTTTTAATAGAAATGTAACGTGCAACATACATTTGTTTGCAGAAGGAGTGTTTATTCTCAGTGGGGGACCAAGGAAGGCTTTGTATACAAAGGTGACACTTGGCCAGACATGGAAAAGGATGAGTAACACTGGGATAGATTGAGTGGAAGATGAGAAGGAAAGAACAGGAGGAAAAAAACACAGAAAGTATCTGACCAAGGAGCAGCAAAAGAATATTTAACTCAAATATATTTTCCCTGAATATGTTTCTCTACTTTATTTCCTTTTGTTTTAGTCTTTTGGAATTTAACACATTATCACTTGAGGTCATTGGCTTTCATTCAACAGTCAGAAGTTAAATTAGAGCAGCAAACATAGGGTATTCCACTGTTTAAAAGTTAAAATGTTGTTCAAGAAATGGAAAAAATTTAGAGTCAGTTTTTATTCAATACACTTGTATGACTTCATTCTTAATTTCTATGTAACCAACTCAGATCCTTTCTGGAAGTAGGCAGGAATTCAGTTCCAAGAAAACAATAAACAAGGTTTTGGAAAAGGACCCTGATGTACTTTGAATTTCTATCTTCCCACTTTTTGTAGAGGAAATTCTGGAGAAACAGAATTAAATAAGTAAACCTAGTTGTTTATGGGTATTGATAGAGGAGATATTTTCTGGTGTGTCATTTACTTATAAACTAGAAATTTTAGTGATTTTAAATTGTTTTTTGTTTACAGCCACGTTCCAGATTGTCATCAGTTTTTCTTAAGGGTCCAGGAAAAGTGGTGATGGTTGCCATTTGTATGTAAGTGCTAAAAAAATAAGCCCTTTAAAATAGAATATATTATTTATGTATATATTCTTGAATTATAAATTTATCAGTTGGCATCTAACAGAGTTAGAGGTTTATGTTATTACAGGAAGTTGAATGTCTTTGTTTTTGTCAGTAAATTGATGGAGAAGAGTCCATATAAATACCCATGTTTGTGCTATGTACATATTTTTTTTATTGAATTTATTCAATAAATTCAATAAAAAAGAAAATTCAATAAATTTTATTGAATTTATTCAATAGTTAGTTGACATTAGTTAATAATGCCATTAGGTAGTAAAAGTAGTTAATAAAAGTAGGTTAATAATACCTACTTTTAGTTAATAAAAGTAGGTAGGTTTCAGATGTACAATTCTATAATAGATCTTCTGTATATTGTATTGTTACCTAAAAGATAAGTTCTATCCACCCCACGTTGTGCTGTGTGTATTTTTAATGTGGTTAAGTAAGATCTCAGAAGAGTTGCAATCTGAAAATTGTTTCTTATTTTCATTGAAATTGATAGAAGTCTTTTTAAAGAAGTGGAGATAGCCAAGGTTATTTTTAGAGTAATTCAATCAACCTGGATTATAGCTATTGAAGAGTATCTGCACTCTTATTTTTCTCCCACTTGCTGTAAAACAGTTGATATTTTTGCCATCTTTTATCCTCTGTCTTCTTGATCCCTCTTGTTTTATCTTTTCTCCATTTTGTTGAATAATCTATATAAAAATGTTGAAAAGCATTAATTCCATAATTCATTAGTTCTTTTATTTTGGAAATATATATATTACATGCGTCAAGAATTGTGATAGGGTTAGGAAATACAATGTTATTTTCAAGAATTGGAGGGGCACTAAACTAGAAGAAGTCGTGTGTAACAATACAGATGTGCTACACTAAGGGAGTGGTGGTAGGGATAGAGAGACCTGGTGCGGTTCGGAAGGTATTTAGGGCAGATGGAAAAAAGGATGTTGCCTACATTTCTGACCAGTTAGATAGATACTGCACCATCACAGAGAGAAGGAGGGTCAGGGTGGAAGCAGAGGAAATGTGGAGGTCAGTTTTCAGTTTAAGTTTTTGTAGATCACCCAGGCGGAGTTGGTCAACAGGATTAATTTTGCCAGTAAAATGGGATTAGCAATTAAAGTTTCCTTTGTCAGAGGAATTTATATAATATATTTTAACTATGCAGCAGTTAAGTACCTGGTACATAATATGTACTTCGTAATTATCATTAATATATAATCTGAAGCTCAGGAAGGAGATTTGGATTAGAGATTTAGAGTTGAGAGTTAGTGTATAGATGATAATTAAAGCCATGGGAGAATGTGTATAGTATGAGGAAGAAAAACTCTCAGGAAAAATGCTTGATGAGGGCTAACATTTAGGAAATGAGTAGAACAAAAGGAGCCTACTGAGGAAGAATAAGGAGCAAGATAGGAAGAAAACCAGGAGCTTCATGGACGCCAAAGAAGACAGTGATTTGCAGAAATAGTGGCAGCCCTGGCTGGTGTGGCTTAATGGATTGAGTACAGGCTGTGAACCAAAGGGTCACTGGTTCAATTCCCCATCAGGGCACTTGCCTGGGTTGCAGGCCAGGTCCCCAGTAGGGGGCACATGAGAGGCAACTACACATTGATGTTTCTCTTCCTCTCTTTCTCCCACTCTTCCCCTCTCTAAAAATAAATAAACAAAGTCTTTAAAAAAGAAAATAGTGGTAAATGCTTTTGTGAGATTAAGAAAAATACTAAAATGTTTTCAGGAACTTTATAGCAAGAAGTAGTTGGTGGTATTGGAAACAGCCATTCACCCATTATTTAGCCAATTGAAGACTGTGAGTAAAACTGAGAAGCAAGAGCAGACATGATTCTTCCAGGACATTTGTTTGAAGTGGAGGAGAGGGAATAAATGGAGGAAGGGGTGTACAGTTTCCTCCTTTATAAAATGATGTTAGTATTTGTACAATAGAGGTATAATAAATCATGGTAAAGGGTTAGTATGGTGCCTCAGGTAAGTCATGCTAGTCATTACTGCAGGCATCTGAGCAGCTGGCAGGCTCAGAGCTAATCATACTTTATTTGAACATCTGTGGTCGACTATGACCCAGAGACTGCTGGGTCTGTATTTGTGTTCACCTATTTAACAGCCCTTCACCAAAGTTTTGCCTTTGACATTGCCTTTGGTCTACTGGACCATATTGAGTGAACATCTTCTTTTACCTATTTAAGAGACATAATTTTCTTTCTAATTTTATTTTGTTCAAATGTAGAACATCTTCTTTTCTCATCAATTCTCAAAATGCACTTAATTTGCTTACATACATCATACCTCTTCATTTGAGTATTTAATAATACCATACTCTGTAATTTTCATATTTGTACTCTGTTACCTAAAAGATAAGTTCTCGAAGGCTGTAGATTCTTTTTAATTTGCTTTAAACATAATCTAGTATAGAGGTATATATAGTCAAATAAGCTTTTGGTGAAAATTTTTGTCTAAACCAATGCTAAATTGTTTTCTCTTTCTCTCCTAGCAATGGATTAAATTGCTTCTTTAAATTTCTTGCGTGGATTTATACGGGTTCAGCAAGTATGTTCTCTGAAGCTATACATTCTTTATCTGATACATGTAATCAGGTGAGAGGTAAAAGCTTTTTTTTTTTTTTACTAATTTTAAAGTAATTTTTTTACTGCTTTAATCTAAAAGTTAGCCTGTTTAAAAACTAAATAATTCCTATAGTTGGCATGTGGAAGAAAAAGAAAATTGTTTGACTTTTGAATGACAAAGTTCATAGAAATATGATCACGGTATTTTAAAGCAGGATGTTAGGCTCTAAGAACTTCCAATAGTAGAATATGAAGTATGAGATTATCAGTCACTTAGTGTTTGGGCAGAAGTTTTTGTAGAGGAAATTCTTGTGTTAGGTGGAAATTTCATGTCTAAATATGCGTTCTTACAACTCTAAGTGCCAGTGCATTTCACTTGTTTGAATAACGATATAAATTACTCTCATGTAGTTGGTGAATTCAAATTTCACATTAGACTAGTATTTTGAATTCCCTTCCTGAATTTGCAAATGAAGAAAGATTTTTATAAAGTTAAAATACCTTCTTTGATTCAAATTTTAAATACTACAAACCTAAGCCTTTTTAAAAAACAATAAAAATGTATGCTTGTGTTACTATTTACATTTTTAAAGAATGTAGTATATTGATAGAATGCTTTCTCAGTATTTATTTATTTATACTTCTGTTCATGTAAATATGAATTTGAGAGAACTTACAATAAAAGGTTCAATAAGAATATTTAAGACATAATTAAAAAATAATAAAATTATAGGGAGTAGGGAGAGCAATCTCAGATAAAAATTAAACTCAAGGACTCACCTAACTGATTCAGATGGTTTGCAAAAGTAAGGAAAGAAGTCAGACATTTGCTGTTCGTACTAACAAATCTCTTCTTTGAATTAAATTTTTGTACAGTAAATACATAATAACTACTATCAATATATTTTCCCAGTTGATTGTGGAATGGAGGGAAGGGTGGGGTTGGGGAGAGAGACGTAACACAGTATGTCTATTTTATTGAAAGCTTATTTGAACTTAAGAAAATTGAAATGCAAAAATATTTGGACACATGGACAAAGAGATACATCCAGATTATTAATTTCATTCTTAGTTATTATTAAAACATTGAAGATAGTTTTTTAGTGTCCATATTGTGAAGTACTATTCAGGGGTTTAAAAGAATATATAGGTATAAGCTATGTACTGACCTGAATAACAACATAATTTGAGTACAAAAATCAAGTTGTAAAGCATTATGTGAAAAACTTCTGTTTCTAGCCGTGATGATGGACTAATAGGGACTGAACTTAGTATTTTGCTGTAAACAACTAAAAAACTAGATAAACTATATGAAACTGTTTTCAAACTTTGGACAATAACAGAACAACACCATAATACTAAGAGAAGAGAAACAAATGAGTTGAACTGGATGATTTCTGGCCTTTTTCTAGGAGGCACATGTGGAATAGTGGAGCGAAGTGGGAGATACAAGTCTCGTTGAATTGAGAAGGCAGAAAGAATTTAGAGTGTGAGGAGGCTAGAAATTACAAGGCAGAGTTCCACAGAGGATAACAGCTCTGAAGGATCAAGCTGTAACTTAAATTACCTGCCAGAATAAAGCCCCACACTCTAGAAGGAAGACAACAAAATCCATACACTCAGTATAACATTCACAGTGTAATAATTAACCAAGAAGCAGAAAATCTGATTTATAACCAAGAGAAAAATCAGTCAATAGAAACAGACTCAATTAACATATGATAGAATTAATAGCTAAGAATGTTAAATGGCTGTTATGTTCATATATTGAAAGGAAAACATGGCCCTGGCTGGTGTGGCTCAGTGGATTGAGTGCTGGCCTATGAACCAAAGGGTCGCTTGTTCAATTCCCAGTCAGGACATGTTGCCTGGGTTGCAGGCCAGATCCCCAGTAGGGGATGCATGAGAGGCAACTACACATTGATATTTCTCTCCCTCTCTTTCTCCTTCCCTTCCCTTCTCTCTAAAAATAGATAAATACAGAAATATTTTTTAAAAGGCACTAAATGGAGATTTTAGAGCTGAAAATATATCTGATTTGAAAAATTAACTTTATAGAGTTAATAGCAGATTAGACACTGTGGAAAAATGAGGAGTGCTCTTAAATATATAGCAGTAGAAAATGGTCATACTAAAGGAAAAAGTCTGAAAAAAATGAAAGGAGACTCAGTGACCTGTGAGACAGTATCAAGAAAATAACTATCAAACATTTAAGGAAGGAATCATACCAGTAATACAGACTTTCAAATATAGAGAAGAAGGAAATTTCAAGTCCTCTAATAAGGCCAGCATAACCCTGATATCAAAACCTTACAAAGACATCACATGAAAGAAAAATACAGACTAGTATCCCTCAAACACAGGTGCAAAAATCCTTAAAATATAATCAAATTGAATCCAGTAATATATGAAAATGATAATAACCATAGTAAATGAGTATTCTAGGAATATAAGGTTAGTTTAACATTCAAGATCAATAGGTATAGAAGGCTGCTACGCAAAAATCACTTGCAGTTCCACTATCAGCACACAAATGGAGAATGAAATTTTAAATACATTCTGTTTAACATTAAATAATATTAAATACTTAGGAGTAAATTTAATGAAAGATGTGTAAGACTTTTATACTGAAAACTTAAAATGTGCCGGCAGAAATTAAAGAAGACCTAAAGAAATGGAGAGATATACCATGTTCATGAATTGGATGACATGGTGTTAGTATGACAGAGCTCCCTAAATTGTCCTATAGATTTAATACAACTCCAATTATCACAAGCAGACTTCTTGTGATAGAAATTGAGAAACTGAATACATTCAAAAATTTATATGGAAATGCAAAGAACTCAATATTCAAAGCAACCGAAAACAAAAGAAATTTGGAGAACCTCAAAACTTACCATAAAACTACAGTGATTAAAACAGGGAGATACTGGCCCAAGGATTTACAGGCTAGTGTGACTGAACAGAGGATGCAGCAATAGGATCACAGTTACACGGACACCTGATTTTTGACGAAGGCATCAAAGCAGTTGTATGAAGAAAGGAAACTCTCTTCAACAAATGGTGCTGAAAAGGTTAGATAGCTTTATGGGAAAAATTAAAAGTATCTTGACTCCCTCTTTAGACCATATACTTGAGGTAGGTCATAGGCTCAAACATAACAGCAAAAACTGTAAGGATTCTAAAGAAAACCTAGGAGACTATCCCCCAGATCTTTGGGTACATATAGATTTATAAAGCAGGACACAGAAACAAAACCATAAAAGAAAAAATATTACAGATGAAACAACATAAATTGAAAACTTTTTTATTAAAAGACATTCTTAAGAAAATAAATAGGCAAGCCACAGATTAGGAGGAAATATTTACAAAGCATATAGTAATCTGACAAAGGATCTTCGGTATCCAGGATAAATAAAGAACTTCTGCAACTCGGTATTAAAAAGACAACTCAGTTTCTTTGAGAGGTTCTGTATTTGAACAGGTCCTTCACAAATAAAGATACATGAATGGGGGCCAGTGGGCACGTGGAAAAGTCATAAGGAAATGTGTATTAGAACCCCAAGAAGACATCTCCGTATGTCTGGTGTAGTGGCTAAATTGAAAACCCCTGATGACCAAATGTTGGTGAAAAGGTGGAGCAGCTAGACTTCTCAGACGTTGCTGGTGGAGTGTGAAATGTTAAAACCATTCTTGGAAATGTTTGTGTTTCCTGTAAACATATGCCTAATGTATAATGCAGCAATTCCACTTCTGAGTATTTTCCCAAGAAAAAATGGGAATGAATGTCTACAAAGACTTGTATGGGAATGTTTACAACACCTTTACTTATAATAGACAAAAATCTAAATTAACCCAAATGGCCGTCAAAGTGGAGGAGATAAACAAACTGTTGCATAGTGTATTCAAGTAGTGATTATGTAGCAATAAAAAATGAAATACTTGCCCAGTAAGAAGCACATATTTATCTCCAACAATATGCTGAGTAAAAGAAGGCAAACACAGTACAGTACTTACTGTGCGATTCTACTTATATGAAGTTCTAAGTAGAACTTCTTAGTCTTTGGTTAAAAGGCTCAGAAAATGGTTCTGTCAGCTGTGGGGAAGACTTGCTGAAAAGAGGCCTGAAAGAATATTTTTGAGGTGGTGCCAAGGGTCTGGGTCTTTATAGGAATATATGTTTCAGGTATGTGGATTTTTCAAACTCAGCTGTATGTAGTCAGGGTTTGTACATTGCATTGTATGCGAATTTTAGCTCAAAATTTTAAATTTTCATAGGTGAAATGTGAATACTATAATATGTAGACTTTTGTTAATATTGAGCACTTAGCATTGAGTTTTAAAAGTCTGATAATGGTCTTGTGACTATATTTTCTAAAAGACTTAGGTTTTTTTAGGCATTCATCCAAGCTCTTTAAAAATTAGATGGTGTGATGCTTGGAATTTACTTCAGAGTATTCATAGGGAAGTAGGTACAGAGTAGGTAAAACAGATATGGTCTCATGTTTGTAATTGTCAAAGCTGAGTAATGGATGCATTGGGTTTATTGAAATGTTCTGCTGGTTTTTGTTTTGTTTTGTTTTAGACATCCATCTGTACATTGGAAATTGTCCATAAAATTAAGCAAAAGACATTATATAGATTGTGATCATATTTTTTCAAAATGCATACACAACACTCTCTGCAATCCGGTATTGTCTTTATATGCAAAACAGCATTAAAAATTATATACAGTTGTACATAAAGGTAGTGTGAAACATATTCCAGACCCTTAAATGGTTCCCTCTCTACTGTTTGATTTTCTTTACAATGAGCATGTGTTAATTTTGTAACTAGAAGAACAAATTAATTTTTGTAACAGATTGAATAGCAGTAGAATTAAGTATTAAGGATTAATTTATATGAATGTATTGCACACTTGAGTTTGATGTGTATTGAGAGTTTAGAAGACATGGTCCTTGCTCTGTCTTCTGTCTTATACCCCAAACAACCAGAAAATATTCTGAGACAGCATTTAAGCATGATAGTTTGAGGAAATCCATAAAAGGGAAAGATGATTGCAGAAGGGGGAGCATTAAGTATTAGAAACCAGAATGACTGGGCTGTTGGACATTGTTTATATAGTGTTTCTTTGTCATTTACAGATTGCATCCTCTGGATTGGCTTTACCACATTATACTCTCTATCTTGCTGATGATTATTTATTTACCCTTTTCTTTCTTCGTAGGGTTTACTAGCATTGGGCATCAGTAAGTCTGTTCAAACACCAGATCCTACTCATCCGTAAGGAAATTGCTTTTATGTTTTTGTTTGTTTTGGTAGCAAGTCATTAAAATAAAAGCAACTGAATTTTAGGAACCTGCTGTTTACCTGCAGTTTGTGTTAAAGATTTAGTTATTTCTTCTACTAAAGCATCTATGATGTAGGACTCACTGCTCTAAGTAAACAACATATAATTTGAAAAGGAATTTAAATTATTTGTATGCTTTGTAACATGGCCTAGATCTTGGTTGTTGTTTTTTGTTTGTTTGTTTTCCCCAAAACAAAGCACATATTTTTTTATCTTTTTTACTTGGTCAAGGGAAACATACATTTCATACTTAGATTAATAGGCCACTCAATCTAAAAGCTTAGCATTAACTTCTAGTAAATCCATTCTTAATCTGTTTTAAGCCTCCTGCTGTGATTTGAAATAGCATTCTGTTAATATTTCAAATTATTTATTTGTAAGATATGTATGCTTCTTAGAATATATTATTTTGAATCCTACTAGTTATTTGATACAGAGATTTTGTTGTTGTTATTGCTTCTAACATAACCAGCTAAACTTTTGAATCCTATATGTATCATTTTTCAGACCTCGCTTTAGTAGTAGAATTTGATCAACCTTAAGTAAAAAGTGTACTTTTATTTCTGTAAAGGAGTCTGCCTCGGTGCTTTATAAAAATGCCTTTCTTTGTTTGAAAACAAGACACCGCGGTTTTCTTATAAATAGTAACATTTTTAATATTATTTTCCTCTGATGAAAATTATACACCAAAATTTTAAAAACAGGGTAAAAACTTAAAATTTTAGGTTGTAAAGATTTCTTTTCAAGGTATTTTCAATAACTTCAGTGCTGCCCGGTAGACTTTTTTACAAAAATCTGTTTTAATATAATAGTCACTAAGCATATGTGGCTGTTGAGCACTTGAAATGTGGCTAGTGCAGCTGTGGCTAGTGTACTGCACTTAAAATTTTATTGAGTTTAATTAATTTCAATTTTAATAGCCTTAGGTAGCTAGTGATTTATTTTGGACAGTGCAGATCTACTGAGTTAAAATTTTCAGTAAGAACCTACAAATTTACTGAAAATACATAATGAAAGTTATGCTATTTAATTTATATCTTCATTTACTTTAACACACATATCTACATATATACACACACATATATGTACACATATATATATATATACATACGAGGTCTGTCCAGAAAGTCTCCAGCCACGTAATATGAAAAACAGAGACATTTATTGAAGAAGATACAAGATACAAGGAACACTGTACATAGGACAGTGATGTTTTAGTCCCCTTCAGAGTAGGTACCCAGTCACCATCAGCTGCCCTGTCATTTTCCTGAGTCTCACCAACAGTCTGAAATCTCTTCCCTTTCAAAGGTGATTTGAGTTTTGGGAAAAGCCTGAAGTTTCAGGATGCCAAATCTGGGCTGTAGAGGGGCTGAGTCACCTGGGTGATTTGATGTTTTGCCAGAAAACTCTGCACACGATTTGATGCATGAGCAGGTGCGTTGTCATGATGAAGCTGCCAATCACCAGCTGCCCAGAGCTTCAGCCTTCTCAATCATCCGAATAGTTTCTGTGGAGGACTATTTAAGCTCGGCTCAAAATTTGATGCAGATTTGTTGCTCTACTCGCTCAGTCATTTTGAATGTGACAGCCACACAGTACACATATTCAGTCAAGGGTGTCTATCATCTCACTGCTAGTACAGTGAAGTTGTCATTGTTCCCACAAGCACATTCCAGTCCACTCTCCTTGACTGCCAGGTTACATCAACATTGATAAACCATTCTTGTTATATTAACAGTGACTGGACTTTTTCCAGACAGACCTTATATGTGTGTGTGTGCGTGTGTGTGTGCATGTGTGTATATAGAGAGATATATATGTATATTTATATGTATATGTATGTATGTATCTCCATCTCCTGTATTACTTTGGTGGGGGAAACTTTTAGAAGAAAATAAGTTTTTCTAAAGCAAGCTTGTAAAACACTATCACATCTATAAACTAAGAATTGCCTATGTTAGAATTATATATTTACAAAAAGAATTTAAAAATCAGTTTTTAACAAGAATTCTTATTTAAATTTTCATCCACCAAAAGGGTGCCATATATTTGGGTTTGGAAATAAATTTCCTAGGAAATATTTTTATCAATGAATGATTCTTTTCCTTTTATAGTATGTCCTATTTTTTAACTTAATGCTCAGTATTTAATTGGTACATACAGAAATACAAAAGAATGCACATAGAAAACAAATATGCTTGAAAAATAATAGAGATTTTAAAAAATTCTCATAAAAACACCCAGAAAACTGAACCTCTTAGTCCTAATAATAGTAATCAGTTGCTGTGTGCTAAACTATTATATATAACCAGCAACAACTATTCAGCATCAAATTATATGTAGTATAAATCGTCACAATAACTCAATTAAAAATTGTATTACAAGGAAATTTAAATATTATTCTGTTCATTAAACATCTGAAAGCATTTTTTAAAAGATTAATTTTACCAGCATTTGTACTACATAAAAGTAAAGTTGTTCTACTAAATCAAAATAGACTAACTGGTAAAGGAATTAGCAAGTACCTGTATTAAGTCATAGTCACTCAATTTATATGTTTTCAAAGATCTTGCAGGCTTTTCCACTCTATATGTTGATTTTTCTGATTAGATTGTGTTTGGCACTTAAACTTTACTTAAATATAAAACTATAACTTATAATATTGTAAGAACTTTTTATTTTTGTTTTAATTGACCTAGTAAACATATTTTGAAAGGAAACCATTTGTATTTCTTACAAAGTATATTATCGTTTTTATTTTCCAGGTATGGATTTTCAAACATGCGCTATATTGCTTCACTTATTAGTGGCGTTGGTATTTTCATGATGGGTGCAGGATTATCTTGGTACCATGGAATTATGGGATTGCTTAATCCTCAACCAATGGAATCCCTTCTCTGGGTAATCTCCCTCTGCTCAGTTTTTTAAAAAATATATTCCATTGATTATGCTATTACAGTTGTCCCAATTTTCCCCTCTCTGTCCCCCTCTGCCAGGTACTCCCACTCCCTTCAGTGATCCCGTCCCTTAGTTCATGTCCATGAGTAGTGCATATTCTTTTGCTTCTCCATTTCCTATACTATTCTTAACATTCCCCTGTTTTGTACCTACCAATTTGTACTTCTTTTTTAATTTTTTTATTGTTGTTCAAGTGCAGTTGTCTCTAATTTCCCCTCATCACTTCCCCCAACCCCAGTCATCCCCACTGTCCACCCTTCTGTGTTCATAGTGTGTTTCTGGACTATTTCTCCTGAGAAATTTGCATTTGGCAAGAAGCTTTTGGACAGTTGGTGTCAAGGCCCCCACTCAGTTCCATGTCTGGTCCTTTAAAACATATACCTTTAACACATTCTTTGTGAGAGTACAGTTTTTGCCCCAAACCCAGACATTTACTCTATTCATACAGCCAATATTAGTTAGAAGAATTGCCTATACATTTATTTTTCAGGTGTGCTATAGACACAGTTCACTGTGGTCTCTAACCTCTAGGGACACACATCCAGCTTTATTAGCAATCTCAACAGCTCAAGTTTTTTCCAAAGCAATCCTCACTTTGGCCTCCTGGGGGCGGGCTTTGCCTACAGAGCACACACCCCGCCCCCCCGCCCCCCAGTACACACACACCATCCACAGTGGATGAGAATAAATCCTACCAAAACATAGTCTGCTTGGGGAACCAAGGTGGCCAACCTCTGAAAGAAGAAGGGCCTGGAGCCTGTTCCTCAGTGGGTTTTTATTGGGTTTAATTTGCATAGGAATACAGGGCTTATATGTAAAACTCAGTCATTCTCAGGCAGTAATGATCAAGGAATAGATAACATTCTAAGAACTATAAGGGATTATTCTGAGTTAGGGTTGAAGAGATAAGAGTGAATGCCAAAGGGCAATAAAACTTTGGGAAACAAACCCATATTAGGTTTGGACCCTTATTTAACTTGAGGGTGTTCTTAGCAAAGCAGGTTTCACAGGATTTTATGCATTCTTTCTTAGGCCTGATTGCCCCAGAAACCCGCTCTTTCCAGCACAGGGCCACACCCACCTCTGGCGATGTTTCAGGCTTAAGTCAGGTGGGAGAAGTGAGGCAGCCAAGAGATTAGACTTCTTACAGACAGAATGAGGATTTAGGCTATGTCAAAGCCAAGAGGTGAGGATCCTTTACCCCCTTTTTGTAGTCCCCCCAAGTCCTTCCCCGATGGCCCCTTTGCAACAGTTCATGTCTTAGGTCACCCCTCCCTTGAGGAAGCTTACCTGTCATTGGTCCAGGGTCAAGCAGGGTGAAGTAAAGGGGGCAGAGGCAGTGCCCCTGCTGGGAAGATAAGATTTGTCTCTTTAGTGGCTTATGGTTCCAAGGTCTTTTTACTCAGCCTTAGCCATCCGGGGCTACAGCTTCTGAAACTAGACAGGGTGGTTCCCAATAGCCTCCTTAACCTCAGTTCAGCTTATGTGGGCTAGTTGGTGTGGAGCCAGGAGATATAAAACCAGGCTTGGATCACCTTCTGTGCAAGTCCTGAATAGATGGTATAGCACCACTTTTTGGTTATGTGGGATACTTGGAGCCTGCTGTGTTCTCAACTGGAGTGAGCCTCATTTTAACATCTTGTTACACCTGTACACCTACATAATAACAAGCCTGTTAAACTAGGCTTCTTCTACAGTTTTTATTGACTAGTTTCTTACTGTAATACATTTCATATAGTTAAAATGAAGAAGGATATTTCCTCCATCCTTCAAAGATTTGGCCACATTATAGATATCTTAGTGTTCATCTAATTTGTACAATATTAGTTTATAGAGGCAAAGAAGTTGATGACTCTGGAGTAAGGGACTGATTAAAGTTTCAATTGTGTTTAAGTTTTAAAACTTCTAGAAGCTTTTCTGTCATTTAGCAACTAAATGAAATTCCATCAAACTATGACTCTTTGTTAATAAATAATAGATTCAGCACACCGTAGACTAATTTATATTTATTAGGTATTATCTTGGAATCTTGGTGGATGTATCCTGTTTCCTTTTATTGGGTGATGAGCATGTCTTAAGTCCTTTCTGGAAGAAGGTAGAAGGACTAAAAAGAATTACTTGGAAGTTTAGTTGTCAGATTGGCAGCCTGTTTGAGTGGGAAGAGCCTGGGGTTGAAACCGGAAAGCCCGTGTCCCAGTTCTTCCTGTGATGTCTTTGGTGTGCTCACGCCAGTCACACAGCCTTTGGAGATCCTTAACAGAATTGGGAAAGTTTTGGACAGGGTTTGAAATGTCCAAACCTCCATTTTAGAGAAGGATAAGGGTCCAAAAATGTAATGTTAAAAATTCAACACATGATTGGTTTCAATTTCATTTAAAAATCTTTAAAAATTTTGTTGCTAGGTTAACTCTTTCTATGTACTTTGGATTAAAGTTACTCTCGATATCTTTATTAAATTCAAGAGTGTCTTGGGACTACAAGGAAAGTAATGTTACAGAAAAAAATTGATTACTTTTTATAGTTAGTTATCTTTCTGAGTCAGGGATCAGAAAGGATTCTTTTTGTCCTGGATATCCAGACAAATTTTACTTGACTGTGGGAGTGGATCTTACTACATCTTGTATTCACAGCCCCACAGTTCAAATATTTGTGTTAATTTTGAACTTGAAAATTTTTTATACTAATAACACTTTTATTTCTTAAATCATGAATGTAGCTTAGGTCATGGTACAATATTCTGTAATATAATGGTACAGTGCCTCATTTTGGATTGCGGGTACTGTGTAACCTGCCTGTTACTACATCTTATATTTGTACAGAATACCTCATATTTGTACAGAAAATAATACATAATATAAGAAATTCTGTTTTGTGTATTCACAACTGTAAACAAACCAACTTTTGCTCACCCCCGTATACATATAAAATATATATAACTCTTCTAAGTATTAAAAAATGAGATGACCATCAAATTTTTAAGTTTTTAGCTGTTTCCCCATATGAAGATGCCATCTATCTTTCCTCATTTGAGCTGTTTCCCATCAAGATCCTTATCTGTTTTGGATTCAAATTCGTGTTTCTGTTTTAAACATTACCAACTTTATGCATGAAGAATTGTTGGTTTTTAGAGAAATAATTAATTTATGCCTTATTTTAATACTTATTTTCTAGGCATACTGTATTTTAGCAGGATCATTGGTGTCTGAAGGAGGTACGTACTATCATAGTCACTCTTTATTCTTAATTTGGTGATACATATCCAGCAGTTCAGTAAAAAAAATGTGGAATGGGAATCTAAGCTTCATCTACTTTCAGGGAGCAGATTCCTTGTGTGATGCACTGTGGCTGATTCTGTAATGGATGAGCAAGGGAAAAGCCTTTTTTCATTTGAGTATCATATCCTAAAGCTTAGAACATTTGAAATGGGGTATAAAAGTATAACTACACACTGAATTTTAAACATTGAGATATAGTAAGTTAGAAAAGGCTATCTTTTTTGCTCTACAAGTATCTCAGTTTCTGAGAGCTTCAGCTACAGCAGCGTCATGAGAGAAGTGCTACTGTCACGTACGAAACTGCCTAGTTCACTGCTTTACTCACAGCACATTTGCTCTGCAACACTGTCACTTTCTGTACATAGTGTTTCCCTAACTTTTGACAGTTTATAAAATGGTGCTAATACCACCTGCCTCAAAAGGGTTGGGAGGACCAGAAGGGACTGTGGTCAGTATGGTACCTGCCAGATAGTACCTGTCCAATAAATTAAGGCTGTTGTCGTGGTAACGATTTTTAAGTTATGGTTTAGAAATACAGGATTCGTTATATTGTGATGATTAGTTGGGAGTCTTGATGATGACTAGTTAATGGAGAACTTTTCCTTATTTTCAACTCTGGCATTAGAGTATTGTGTATATGTATTTATTGTTTGAGATGGCATCTTTAAAGTTTAGAGGCATGAAGTTTCTTCCTTGCTGATATGAATGCTTTTCTTTCAGCAACACTTCTTGTTGCTGTGAATGAACTTCGTAGAAGTGCTCAGGCCAAGGGAATGTCGTTTTACCAGTATGGTATGTGTTTTAGAAACCAGGTGTATTATTTCATCTCTTATTTGCTTAAAATTGCCTAGTACTATTGCTTTATTCTTTAAGATATGTACAAAATATATCTCATTTTCTATGTGTGGCTTATGTTGTAAAACAAGAAATGTAAAGTAATTTGAACATGAATACTTTATGTTTGGATTTAACTTTACAATATTTCTGTATATGTTTATATAATTTGAGAAAGCAATTTGAAAATGTAAACCAAGAAGTTATTTTTGTGTTGAGCAGTGTTCTTAAAATCTGGAATCTCATGTATTTTTAAAATTAATTTTTATATTCATTTAATTTTTTTAAAGAGTTTATTTATTTTTAGACAGAGGGGAAGGGAGGGAGAAAGAGAGGGAGAGAAACATGAATGTGTGGCTGCTTCTCATGTGCTTTCTCCTGGGAATCTGGCCCACAACCCAGGCATGTGCTCTGACTGGGAATTGAACCGGTGACCTGTTGGTTCACAGGCTGACACTCAATTCATTGAACCATACCAGCCAGGGCCTGTATGCTCATTTTAAATGTATACTTATTTAAATGTTACCTGAGAGTATCAAATTAAGATTTAAGAACGTTTCTTTCTTGTCTCTCCACCAATGATTAAGTAATGCAAAGTCGTGATCCTAGTACCAATGTTATATTATTGGAGGATACTGCAGCCGTCTTGGGAGTGATAATAGCTGCCACTTGTATGGGCCTTACTTCTATAACAGGTAATTATTTCTCACATTACCAGTGATTTATTGGTACTGCTTACATAACTCTCTAATATGTGGAAATTTTCTTTATATCATTGAATAATTTTAAACCAGTTGATTGTTAGATGCTTATTTCATGCTAACCTAAACTAATAACTTCTTTGTATAAAACATTTGTTTAGTAAAAATGTAATATTTCTCTAAGTTAGGAATTTCTCTATGAAGTAAAGAAAACTGTTAATAGAGCATTTCTGTGATGCTATAGACCTTTCTAAACTGTGACTTAATAAATTATACAATTATTCTTTACCTCTAGAAGTATCAGTCTTTGTCCTGGGGACCTCACAGGTTTATTAAGATAAATGCAAGAGAGAACTTGAAGAAACCCTGAAGCTCTAAATAAATATATATTGTGGCTCTTGTTAATTGTCTTTTCCACTGTTAGTACCAATAGTAAGGGCTATTGCAAAACTTCCTTTTTCCTTAACTCTCAAGTTGGTTCCATTCTCATTTTGGTGATTAATGTTTTGAAGGCCAGTACCATAGAGATGAAGCAGAAGACAGAAGAATCATTTTATTTTTATTTTCTAAAAGAAAATCACATTTAGTATGTAAAGACTCAAATATCTCAGGTTGGAATTCTCTTGGAATGGAACTTCTTCCATTCTTAACCATTTGTTCTTGCATATTTCAAATAATTTGAGGTGATGAGCTCTCATAGTTCCACAGTGTTTCTTAAAATGCTCTGAAATATGCATAGGATTTTCTCATTTTGAATATACATTTTAGGACTAAACCATCATTCTCTGATGTTCACGGTGATCCAGGATATTACTGAAAGTTTTGATTGTTTCTCTGGTTGCCTTTATCATTTTAGACTTTTTTTGGATATAAATTATTACTTAGTAAAATTTTAGGCTTAAGAAAAGTATGATTGATGAATAAGTCAACTTTTAATAAGTTTTTTTTTATACAGTAATGTTAACCAGTCAAATCAAAGTTATAAAGTTTTTGTTTAAAGAGTATTTCACATGAATTAAATCTTATTTAGTTAAAATAATTTATTTAAGTTAAATAACATGTCAAGAAATAAATAAAATAACCTAGTGATTTCTGTAGGATTATTTATACAAATATTTTTTAAATAAAAATAGTTAGATTTAGATTTCTAAAAAGCAATGCATTTGATTTTGAAGTCTAATTATAGGCTTCCTAGTAGATTATATTTTACTTACAAGTGGATCACTTTTAACACTTTAGTACAGATAAGTCAGTTTACTTTATAGTGTTATATTTTTGACTAAATGTTAGTAAAACTAGTATCTGAATTGAAGTTCTTTTTTAGTAAAATGTTTTATCAAGAGACTTAAATTTTATATTGAGATTTTATCTTTAGAGTTAAAATGGCCTCTAATTATAAAATCCTTGTATATAAAATTTGTAACGATTTAAAATATATTGATTTCAGTTATATAAATATTAAACTACACTTTTATAGATAGTAAAGCAGCTCTTCTCATTGGTTCTGGGAGAGGATTAAGCCCTAACAATTGAAGACAATTTCAGAATCATGAAGATGGGGAACACAGAATCCTAAACCCCACCTCCAGAGTTTTTGATTCAGAAGACCTGGGGTGAGGTCTGGCATTTGCATTTATACTAAGTTCTCAAGTGATGCTGATGCTGCTGGTCAGGGGTCCACACTTTGAGAACCACTGCTCCAAAGGACCCATAACATGCAACAAGAGAACTTTCTTTTCTGTATCTAGAACAGTATTAGCTATGAGGGGGACCCCAAAAAACCCAAGAATTATCTTCTGGAGGGCAGGCTTTCCTCACTAGGTGAGTGTTCTAGAAACCCTCTGTATCAAATGTTTTATATCAAGTGTACCAGCTGGCATTGTTGTAAGAGACTGTGTTCGGCTTCCATGAATTTTTGTTGAAGACTTTTCAAAGGTTTGCCCATTTCATGATGGGTGATTTATAAGCCCACCCACCCACACCCTTTGACCAAAAACTGTGTGACCCTTGTTCCCCACCCTCCCTTTTTACCCAGTCTCTCCCCAAACAACTTTTTTTCATTTCCCTGGATGAAAAAAAAAAGTCCTCAAAGGGAAAGTATTTGCTGAAGTGGAAGAAGTGAAACAAAAAATGTCAAAAGCAGTAAAAGGCATCAAAATCACGAGTTCAAAAGTTGTAGAGCAGTGGAAAAAAATGTCTCAATAGATGTTTGCAGCAATTGGAGAGTATTTTGAAGGTGACTGGAATTTAAGCATGTAAGAATAAATACACAAGTTTTTATAAATAAATTCAGGTGCTTTGGGGGTCTGCCCTCATATGTATCACCCTTGGTTGGAAAATAAAGGAGTGACCCATATAATTTTTTGTATAGCTTAATTAATTCTCTCATAGAACCTTGGTAAAAATAAGACACAAAAATGGTTATTTCTTTCAGGTTTTGATCTCAATTATTTTGTCAACTGAGGGTAGGAAAAGTGCTACTGATATCACTAACACAGATGAGCTTTTTATTACCTTATTAATGTGTACATGAATTCTTTAATCTGAAAATGCCCTGAATCCTCGCCCACATAATGACCAGATGCAAGAATAGATCTTAAATAATTAAACACCGAAATGCTCCTATATAATATGAAGCAACTTGTATCATTCTATTTTGTAGTATGTTTTCAAACGACTAGGAGAAAGTGATGAAAGGAATCAGAATGAATTTTTACTGATTCTTTGCTCACTAAAGCTCATTGAAATAACAGAAAATGCTAATTTACTGACTTCTTATGTGCTTTATTCAGGCAATCCACTGTACGACAGCCTCGGTTCTTTGGGTGTGGGCACCTTACTAGGTGTGGTCTCAGCATTCCTCATCTACACTAACACAGAAGCACTGCTAGGCCGATCCATCCAGCCAGAACAAGTACAGCGGCTAACTGAACTCCTGGAGAACGACCCGTCAGTAAGGTCAGCTTATTCCAGAGATGCTGTTGGGGTTTACAAGGTCGTTAAGAAATAGATATGCTGGTTTATATAAATACATCCAGAAGAGGTTTTGGATTCCTAGCCCTCAGAACCTTTTAATCTGTTACTTTTCAGAATTGCAGCCTTGTCAGAAAGCAAGTGAAAGCATTTGGAAAATTCCTCAAGTTTTCTTTTAAATTTTGTGTATCTTTAATTTTAGAATTTAGGAACAGTTAGATGGGAGCAGAAGTTTGCAAACTAGTTGCTTCCTTGACATGAAACCAATTAGATGGAACTATCATATTTATATTTGCCTTGTATTTGTATTACAGTTACAAATTGAATATACTAGATTTAAGAAGATTTTTATTCATGGGGAAGTGATTAGCAAATTAAATTTAATTTATATTCACTTTGAAAATAAAATTATTGTTTTAGCTTGTTTTAAAAGTTTTTTTAAGTTACATAAGAATAAAGAACTGAAGGCTTAGGGAAGAATCAGAAGAGATATAGAGTTCTCCCATCCAAGTACTAACCAGGCCCGACCCTGCTTAACTTCCGAGATCAGACGAGATCGGGCGCGTTCAGGGTGGTATGGCCGTAGACATAAGAGATGTAGAGTTCTAATAGTATTTTTCCGTGAAATTCAGTAGTAGTGTGGTTTTAGAGTGAAGTGGAAGGAACAGTTGTTTAAAATCCTAATTTCAACTAGCTACATATATTTTAAACTTTAAGATAAGAATTTTTTTCTGTTAAAATGTTTAAATTATATCTTTAATGAATGGCCCATATGAATGAGTAAAACATATAAGTAATTAAGCCCTATATGTTTAATCTTGAAAAATAGTTGCTTAGCTGAATCAAGATGACAAGTTAAGCCCTGGCTGGTGTAGCTCAGTGGATTGAGCATGGGCCTGTGAACCAAAGGATCATGGTTTGATTCCCAGTCAGGGCACATGCCTGGGTTGCAGGCCAATTCCCAGCAGGGAACACACGAGAGGCAACTAACCATACATTGATAGTGCTCTCCCTCTCTCTTTTCCTTCTCCTCTAAAGACAAATAAATAAAATCTTTAAAAAAAAAAAAAGATGACAAGTTAAGCATTCTTAAAATAAGTATTAGGCTTAATAGCTTAAGGTAAAATCATCCACATTGATATCTTTTCCTTGTGATATCTTTGTCTGATTTTGGTATCATAGTAATACCTTATAAAATAAGTTGGGAAATGTTCACTGCTCCATATATTTTTGAAAAGTTTGAAAAGAAATTGAGGTATTTCTTTTTTTAATGTTTGGTAGAATTCAGCAGCGATGCCATCTGGCTTTTCTGTGTAATTAGTTTTTTATTACTAATTCTCTTTATGTTATATAATCTGTTCAGGTTGCCTTTTTCTGCTTGAGTCAGTTTGGTACTTTGTATCTAGGAATTTGTCCATTTCTTCTTCTTTTTTAAAATTTTTAATTGCTGTTCAAGTACAGTTTTCTGCCTTTTACCCCCATCCCAGCCTACCCCCCCAGCCCTCCCCATCTCCCTCCCATTTCCATCCCCCCACCCGCCCCTTGTTATTTATCCATGTGTCCTTTATACTTGTTCCTGCAAACCCTTCCCCTTCCCCCTGAAATTCCCTCCCCTATCCCCTCTGGTCACTGTCAGCCTGTTCTAAATTTCAGTGCCTTCAGTTATATTTTGCTTGTTTGTTTTGTTGATTAGATTCCTATTAAAGGTGAGATCATATGGTATTTGTCTTTAACCACCTGGCTTATTTCGCATAGCATAAAGCTTTCCAGATCCAACCATGCTGTTGCAAAGGGTAGGAGCTCCTTCTTTCTTTCTGCTGCATAAAATTCCTTTGTGCTAAAGATACCAGTTTTTTGATCCACTCATTTACTGATGGGCACCTAGGTTGCTTCTAGCACTTGGCTATTGTAACTTGTGCTGAATTGTGTATGAACATTAGGGTGCATAGGTTCTTCTGGATTGGTGTCCGTTACTTCTAAGTCATCTAATTGGTTGGCATACAACAGTACATAGTATTTATAGTTCTTTTTACTTCTTTAGGTCTGGGAGTAATATCTCTTCTTCCAATTCTGATTCTGGTAATTTGAGTCTTCTCTCGTTATTCTTGGTTTGTTTAACTGAGAGTTTGTGAATTCTGTTGATGTTTTCAGGGAACCATTTTTTGGTTGAATACATTTGCCATTGTTTTTCTAGTCTCTATTTCATGAATTTCTACTGTCATCTATATTATTTTTTTTCTTTAGGCTTAAGTTTAGTTTGCTTTTTTTTGCAGTGTCTTATGATGGTAGGTTAAGTTTTTGATTTGATATCTTTCTTCTTAATGTAGGGTTTCACAGTTTGAATTTCCCTCTGAGCTCTACTTTGCTGCATCCTATAAATTTTAGTATATGTGTCGTTTGCATTCATTTCAGATAATTTTCTAATCTCACGTTTGATTTCTTCTTTAGGAGTGTGTTAATTTCCATGTTTTTGTGAATTTCCCAAATGTTTTTTTGTTACTGATTTCTTACTTCATTCCATTGTGGTCAGAGAACATACTCTGTATTATTTCTGTCCTTGAAAATGTACTGGTTTTTTTTTTTATGCCCTAGCATATGATCTATCTTGGATAATGTTCCTTTTGCACTTGAGAAGAATGTATATTCTGCTGTTGTTACATAGATGTCTGTTAGGTTGGTTGGTTTATAGTTCTTATGGCTTCTATTTTCCTGTTGATAGCCTTGCCTAATTGTTCTATCCATTACTGAAAGTAGGATTTTTGAAGTCTCCAGCTATTATTGTTGAATTGCCTATTTCTCTTTTTATTTTTGTCAATTTTTGCTTCATGTATTTTGGTACTATGTTGGTAGGTACATGTATGTTTATCATTTTGCATATATTGCTTATAATTAAAGTCTAAAAAAGAGCTATGAATGGAAAAGTTGACTCTGGCAAATTGGAATTTTTCTAGAGTTTATTAGTTATCTTTGCTATGTGACAAATTACTCTAAAACTCAGTGACTTAAAACAACATTTATTACCTCACCGTTTCTGTGGGCTAGGAATCCAGCCGTGGTTTATCTGGGTCCTCTACTTCAGCATTTTTCAGAATGTCATCAAGGTGTTAGCTAGGACTAGAGACATCTTCCGGGGATGGATGTGCTTGTAAGCTTACTCAATTATTGACATGATTTAAAACAGTGTTTTTTTAAAAAAAATCTTTATCTTTAGAGAGGGTGGAGGGGAGAAAGAAGGAGAAAAACATCCATGTGTGAGAGAAACATTGATTGGTTGCCTCCCGCACGCCCGCAGCCAGGAACCTGGCCTGCGATCCAGGCATGTGCCCTGACTGGGAATCAAACCAGCAGTCTTTCAGTTTGTGGGTCTACGCCCAGCCCACTGAGCCACACCAGTCAGGGTAGTTGCTTTATTTGTTTTTTGTTTTGTTTTGTTGCCACATGGTCCTCTCCAACATAGACAGCTTACTTAATCAAAATAAGCAAGCTGAGAAGGCAATCAAGATTGAGAGTAAACAAGATAAAAGTTACAGATTAGTCATCTTATTTTGAAAACAACATCTCATCACTCTGCCATGTTCTGTTGGTTAGGAGCAAGACACTGTCTAGCTCACATTCAGGGAGAGAGGGTTGTACAAGGCCTTTAAATAACAGGAGGCGGGGCTGTGACTAAAGCTGCCCATCACAGTTTTCTATCTGTAGCTAGTTATATACAGAATATTCTCATTAGCTGCTATTCCATTATTAGCCAAATAACCAAATTTATTAATACTTTGGGAGGACTAAGAATTATATAGCCTCTAGTCAATCTGGACAAGTTTTATGTCAACTTAGACTCATTATAAATATTATTCTTATTATTACCCTAGATAGTTAATAAATATGCTTCTTTACTTACATGGATAAAACATTTCAGACTCAGTATTTAGTGACTTGCCCAAGATTACTCAGAAAGCCCTGGCTGGTATGGTTCAGTGGATTGAGTGCCTGTCTGTGAATCAGAGGGTTGCCGGTTCAATTCCCACATGCCTGGGTTTTGGGACCATGCTTCCTACTGGGGACCTGGCCCACAACCCAGGCATGTGCTCTGACTGGGAATCAAACCGGTGAGCGGTGAGCACTCAGGTCAGCACTCAGTCCACTGAACCACTCCAGCCAGGGCAATAAAATCTCTTCTCAAAAAAAAAAAAAAAGATCACTCAGAAATTAGAGTCAAATGTTTTAAGTGTACTCGAGTCTCATTTAGGCTTGTTTTCCTAGAAGCTATGTTCCTAGGATTTACGGTGTTTTCTTATTCTCCTATATATCTTGTAAAGAAAATATGTTACAGTGATTATCCTAGAAAGAAAATAATTTCTCGATTTTTTTTAGGGAAGATTGATTTCGAAGGGTTAGGGCAGGAAGGATGAAAAGCATTAGGCTTGAGCTTCCCTTTCTGGGTGGCAGGATGGTATAAAGGAAAGACCACTGGGTGGGACAGTCTGAAGGTCTAGGAGTGAGTCCTTGCTCTGCTGTTGACCAGTTGAATTACCTTGGGCAAGTCACTTACGCCCTCGTGGGACTCTTACCGTCTGTAAAGATGCCATCTTTCCTATAGTACTTTGTAAAAGCCATTCAATACATGCCTGTCATGTAATTGGTAATATATTAGGCATTTTATATATGTGTTGGCTCATTATTTCCCATTAGGTAGTTTTTACTAAGTCATCTCATTAGGTAGTTTTTACTAAGTTATTCTAATAGAGTACTTTATAAAGTTGTTTGAAAACTTTTAAATAAACTATTAAAAAAAGGAAAAGGGGATTATTAGATAAAATAACTAGATTGTAGAAAAATAATTCAGAGTTTATTTTTTAAATGTTTATTGATTTTAGAGAGGGAAAAAACACTGATGTGAGAGGGAAACATCAATTGGTTGCTTCCCATATGTGCCCCGACTGGGGATCAAACCCACAACCTAGGTATGTGCCCTGACCAGGAATACACTTCTGGTGTATGGGGCGATGCTCCAAGCAACTGAGCCACAATGGTGAGGGCTAAAGTTGGGTTTTTTTTAATCTACTAACTTTTTAATTTATATGTATACAGATATAAGACAGTATGTGTTAAGTTTACACCTTTGGTGTTATGTAAAAATAAAAATAGCTAAATGGACATTTGTTTGGCAGATGATAGGTAGCACTTACTGGTGACCACTCAGAGTCATCCAACCCACTTTCATCACTGATGGAAAAAGTAATTTTGACTTTGTGCCATTAAAATGTATTATGTGTATATGTGTATGCATAAAAATTTATAACCATTGTTACTGATTGCAGGGCAATTCATGATGTTAAAGCCACAGATTTGGGACTAGGTAAAGTGAGATTTAAGGCAGAAGTAGATTTTGATGGACGAGTTGTTACAAGATCATATTTGGAAAAACAAGATTTTGACCAGATGCTACAGGTAAGTTTATGTATTGTTTTCTTATAAAGCCAATGGTTAGAAAAATTACTTTTTAAGTACATAAAATAAAACTTGTCTTTTATAGCTTATAAAATCACTTCAACTGCCAACTTCTTATGGCTTCAAAATTTGACAGAGACCCTTTTATTTACTGTAGAGTTGGGTCAGAGGAGATAGAAGTGCAAACTTATTATCGAAGTGCTTGCCAGGCACTTTATATATGTCATCTGGTTCACCTTCAACAACCCTGTGAGCTAAGGAGATGATGTTTTCATGTTTCTATGTAGGTGAGCAGAGACAGTGAGATTAAGTGACGCCTAAAATGGCAGGGCCATAATATGGAGTTACATGTGAATTTAGACCTCTGCGCCTCCAGAGTCCCTGCTTTTTTGTTGTTAAGAATAGTTTAAAAGGGAATTTACAGAGGATAATACAATGAACAGTGCAGGGGTTGCCACTTGCCTTTGTCAGATCCTAACATGTTACCATACTGTATTTGCTTAAGATCTTTAAAAAAAAAAAAAGGAGCCCTGGCTGGTGTAGCTCAGTGGACTGAGCGCGGGCCTTCGAACCAAATGATCATGGTTCGATTCCCAGTCAGGACACATGCCTGGGTTGCAGGTCACAGCAGGGGACCCATGAGAGGCAACCGTACATTAATATTTCACTCCCTCTCTCCTTCCCCTCTCCTCTAAAGATAAATAAGTAAAATCTTTAAAAAAAAGGAAGAAAGAAAAACAGTTGCAAAAATAGCTGAAGTCCTTGTTTTCTCCTTATAGGTCCCATCCTCCCTCTTTTATCCCTAGAACTAACAATTATTCTGAATTTAGTATGTACATTTCTTTTTAGGTGTTTATACTTCTCAACATACTTTTATTAGCATAATATATAATAACATTTTAGATGTATAAAAATTGATATAAATGATACTATACAATATGATTGCCTCTACAATTTCCTTAATGGCATGTTTCTTTTCCATGTTAATATATAGACCTTTAGTTAATTTATTTCAATTCCTATATTATCTTATCTTACGAATATCTGCAATTTATCCAGTCTCTAGTTAGTGGAATTTATATTGTTTCTGATGTTAAGCTGTTAGAAACAGTGCCGCGGTGTTATGTTCATACACGTGTCCTTGCTCACATGTGCAAGGGATTCTTTAGGGTCGGCTCTAGGGGGCCCGGGGTGGACACATCTTCAGCTTCTCTAGGTGCTGGAAAGTTTTCTCCAAAGTGGGTCCAGTTAATTCCTGCCATTAGTGTATCAAATTTCTATTGCTTCACATTCTTCATAGATTATATTGACAGAGTTTTGAAATGTTTGTCATGATAGGTGTGAAATGTTATCCTGTTTTAAATTTATATTTCCCTGGTAGTAGTAAGGTTAATAAACATTGAGATTATTGACCGTTGGGATTGCCTCTCCTTGTTTTTTTGTTTAGTTCATTTCTGCTCTCTGACAGATTTGTAAACATTCTGTATTTAACATGTGTGATGATACTAATCTTTCCTCAGTCGTGTATATGCAAATGTCATTTCCTATTTTGTAATTTACCATTTTACTTTATTTTACAGAAGATTTAATGTGGTTTTTAATTTTAATGTCAAATTTGTGTTCTTTTTCTATGTTTTGTAATCTTGCCTCAGTAATTCTTCCTTATCTCATTATTACAAACATTGTTTTTCTAAAAGTTTTATGGTGTGTTTTCGTTCTTTTTTCTTAGATTTTATTTATTTATTTTTCAAGGGGAAGGGGAGGCGAGAGGGAGAGAAATATCAATGTGTGGTTGCCTCTTGTGTGTCCCCTGCTGGGAACTGGCCTGCAACCCAGGCATGTGCCCTGACTGGGAATCGAACCGTGGTTGTCTGGTTCGCAGGCCCGAGCTCAATCCACTGAGCTACACCAGCCAGGGCTTATGGTGTGTTTTGTACCCTTAGGTTATTAATCCACTGAAAATTGTTTGTTTTGTTTAATAATCTGAGGTAGGGGTTTAATATTATTTCCTTATAGAAAAATAATTGCCCTGACACTATTTATTGAATAATCTGTTCTTTTACCACTAAATTCTAGTGCTACCTTAATGTAGCATTTTACTCAATTTTTTTCTTGAATTTAAGGGTTTGTTTTTTTTTTTTTAAGATTTTATTTATTTATTCTCAGAGACAGGAAGGGAGGGAGAAAGACAGGGAGAGAAACATCAATGTGTGGTTACCTCTTGTGCGTCCCCCTAACTGGGGACCTGGCTGAGAACTCAGGCATGTGCCCTGACTGGGAATCGATCCAGATACTCTTTGATTCACAGGCTGGCACTTAATCCACTGAGTGACACCAGCCAGGGCTTGAATCTAAGTGTTTCAGAAGCAGGTGGTTTATTACCTATGACTTGAAAGTTTTTTATTTTTCACTAAACTTAATGGTGTTACAGTTTTTAAAGGAAATCATCAATGTACTACTGTGATTTAAAAATAATTTTATTTTGTTTTTCTACTATCATTTTCTTTATAGGAAATTCAAGAAGTGAAAACTCCTGAAGAACTAGAGACCTTTATGCTTAAACATGGAGAAAATATTATTGATACTTTAGGAGCTGAAGTAGACAGACTTGAGAAAGAACTAAAAGTAAGATATATTCATTATGATATAATAATACCTATTTTTTGAGCACTTACTCTGTTAGACCCTGTGCTGACTGCGTCATGCGTATATTCTCTCAGTGACCCATGATGTGTTGGTTGCTCTGGGTGAGAAAATGGTGGATTAGAGAAGTTAGATGGTTTATCCAAGAAAGTAGGGGAGTTGGGATTTGAACCTGTGTAGCTCAGTTCCAACTTCTGTCCTTTCAATCACTATTCCATACAACTTGCTTAGTATCTAAAATAGTCAAACATTTTCTACTATTTTTAAGAATTAGATGGTTTCTATAGAAAGGTAAAAGGGAAATTTTAAACTTTTGAAAAGTTGGGGAAAAAATAGCATGTGACCATAAACAAACACACACACCCTGCTTTGTAGTCTGTGTGATGTTATTCTGTATTTTCTGTTTGTTTTTCTTCAGTTGGAGGTCACTACAATCTATTGTCTGTTTTACTGAAATATTACTTGATCAGACTGTTTTAAAAAGCGCTCAGTGCTCTCAAATGATCATTTACTGACATTGGAGTTGTTCGTTTGCAGTGAACAAAACTTGTAAACCACCTTTAACATGTGTAGTGTGTTGAAGGCCATGCTTTTTCTTCAGTTGATGTTGACTGTTCTTTAGTTCTTTAAGAAACTGAAGAACAACAAAAACAAAAATGGAGGGTGAAAGGTTTTTATTTCTGCTTATTTACTCTTTTAGAATCTAGATAGCTGATCAGATTAATAGAAGTACTGCAAATACGATGATTTTGTTAACGTTATAGTTCACAAGGTATGTCAGGCATTATTTCTGAAGTTTTTACATAAGCACTTCTCAAATATTTTGGTGGTAGGGCCCTTTAGATTCTTAACAATTACTGAAGACCCAAAGGGCTTTTATTTGATTTATAGTTATTTATCAAATCATACATTAAAACTGAAAAGTAAAAAATATTTTAAAGCATAATAAATCTATTACATGTTAATATAAATAATATTTTAACAAAAAACTCTTCCAAAATGAAAAATTAGTGAGAACAGTGGTATTGTTTTATATTTTGGCAAAAATGTAAGATAGCTAGATTCCTATATCTTATTCTGCATTCAGTCTGTTCCCATATATTGTTTTGGTTGAAGAATATGCAGAAAGGGAACAGCCTTTGTACGTATTCTTAACGTCTGCCTTTTCAGGTGATTGTGATATTCTCTCTTGATATGACACCAAAGCTTAGTTGCAGTGTGGAATCTGAAACCCTATCAGTGAACTTTTTATATGTTTGTGAAATTAGGCAGCAGAGTCTACAGGACGCCCTCGTTTCTAACACAGCTGCAGAGTTCAAGGGGTTCCCAGGAACACTGTCAGGTTAGGTGATTCACTAGGAATTTCAGAACTCACTAAGTGCTATTAAACTCACAGTTATGGTTTATTACAATGAAAAGACAGAGATTGAAACTAGCCAAGGGAAGAGGTACCTAGGTCCGAGTTCAGCAGGGAGCTTCCGTTGCCCTCTCCCCATAGAGCCATGGACAGAATTTCTTTCCCAGCAACTGTGTTTGAAAGTTTGCAGGGAATGTTGCCATCAGGAAAGCTCTACTAAGCCTGGCATTAAGAGATTGTATTGGGCTTCATAGTTGACTGTCTAAGTAGCTGGCCTTGACATCTTCAGCTCCTTCTGGAGGCAGAACAGATATTCCGGCCTAAGTGAACGAGGATGTAATTTTCAGACAGGACATCCCGAGGGCTTAGAGATCACCTTCCAGTAGCCAAGGGCAACGGCCAGACCTGTCTTTGGGTATGATTCTCTACTATATACTATTATATTAAAATCTGTTGGCCTATCTTTGTCCCTGAATGGATATTTTACCCATGCATGACTCTGTAGTATTATAAATTGGTCATTTGGAAAATAATGGGTTGACTGAATCTGAGCACAGCTTTCAAATGTTAAATTTTAAAGTAAAAGCTGTCAGGCTTACAGTGGATATGGGCTTTCCAACATTCTGATTTTGACTCAGAAGCTTGCATTTTATCATTAGCAACAAATACTTTTAGTGGTTTTCTTTGAAGTAACAGGCTCATTTTATTTTTTTTTTTAGCATCTCCCTGCCAAATATCCAAATTTGAGTAACCATAGTCTGTTAGTTATTCTTTTACATAAAAATGGTGTTTAAATTTAAAAAACCATCTGATTCAGGTCCTAACTCAAGCAGTCACAGAAGTGCTTTTCTTGTGACATCAGACTTCAGTATGAAGCAGAAGGGCTTTGTGCATCCCATTTTGTCACATAATATATTTAAAAGTGTACTCACAAGTTCAGGTTTGTAAAAATCAGTACTTTTTACTACTTCATAAAGGACATTTTAAAGTGAAATTACCTTTTAAAAAAAATACTGTGAGTGTCTGGCAGTCAAGAAACAGAATGACTGCTGATATGGTTTTGTGCCATTGCCCTGATTTTTGCAAAGGTGCCGGCAGTTTTATCTACCATTGCTGTTATGCCATCAGAGGAAATGTCAGCATCATAAAAAAAAGGCAAATATCATCTTAGGCAAAAGTATGAAAATAGTTTTGATCTTGCAGCTCCCTTTGAAAGGTCTCAAGACTCCAGTGACCCCTGGAGTACACTTGTTGAGAACTGCTGTTCCGAGTAAAATGTGGAACGATTGTTTTTGTACAGGATGACATGAGAATGAGTTCTGTCTATTCTTATTTACCCATTCTCTTTAATAGAACAATAAGTCAGAAGCTAGATTTAACAATAAATACAACGTCAATCATTCTAAAATTCACTTACGATAACCAGATAAGCTTGTTTCTTGCTAATAACTTGGTGTTTTAATTAGGAACTATTTAATCATTAACTGTTCAAACTATCTCATAAGTGGTTTTGAATTATGTAAGCCTTTCAAACCAGGAAGCCAAGTTGAACCCACATTTTCAGGTGGAAATATTTCTAACTAAGGTAATAAGGTATAAGTAACATTAAGTTAAAGACAGTTCTCCAGGGTTAAGACAGAAACCAAATGCATGAATATAATTATTCTTCCTTCTCATCAAAATAAGATGATTTTCGTTGAAAACGGAAACTTGGTACAGTGGCATATTCCCTCCTTTTCAGTATCTAAGCATGGTTGCCTTCTCAGTTTAAAGTTTAGTAATTACTGATTTACTTTGGAAGGTCACCCTCAGTGAGAAAATTCTGCAGCACAATAGCGATCTCCGTTGAGTAGTGCCACTGACCCAAGTATTCGAGTAGGTGGTATTTTTAGCTTAAACTGTGTCACTTGCTTACTTCATGTAAAGATGTTCAAAATAATAGAAGCTGATTTATAAAGTCCCCTGTTATAAATGTGAAATATATCTTGTTCTTGTTTTGAAGCTCTTTGAACTGTTAACTTGAAAGATTTTTTTTTTGTTCTACCTCTATATTTCAGTCTGTTGATCAACCCTTTTCTGTACTTCCATGAAGTTTTTTGTGTTTGGGAGGAAATAAGTCTGTTGGAAATGGGAAGATGCCATAGCATTTGCAAATTCATAATAAGTAATGTTCCAGTTAAATACTCTGCCCTTTACTTTGCCTTTTGCTTCTCTAATTGCATTCTCCTGTACCATTTTCTTACCTTGAGACTGCAACATTGCAAAATAAATACATAATTTGGTTTTTCTCTCCCCATAATAGGAGTGTTGGAATGAAATCTGTGGTGTATGAAATGTTCCAATTAGCTCTGACCAGTGCGGTCACTCAGTAGGTTGGGTGTTGTCCCGCAAAGCGAAGGGTCACTGGTTTGATTTCTGGTCAGGGCTCACGGCCTGGGCTATGGTCCCCAGTCGGGGTGCATGTTTCTCTCTCACGTCAATGTTTCTCTTCCTCCCTTTTCCCCTCCCTTCCCCTCCCTCAAATAAATAAATGAATGGATGGGTGAATGAACAAATAAATTTAAAAATAAAATGTTCCAGTTTGCATTGAACAGTTGTACTTGGGACATAATAGATCAGTAAGTTTTTGTTGAATATGTGAATGAAAATTACAAGTTGGACACCAGTTAATGATTTTTAACTCTGTTTGACAAATATTTATTCCATTTCTATTATGTACATGATAGTTTGTTAGGCATTAAACATTAAAATTTTAAGATATTTCTTTTATTCATTTATTCATTCAGCAAACCTTTGTGTGTCTACTTTGTATTGGACACATTATATTTTAGAAATTTGATTAGTTTTCTCTCTGAAAACAATCTAAAGGAACAAAGTAAATTAACTTTTGACTTCTTTATCTTGAGATCAGATTTTTACTAGTACACATCTGTCCCATAGTGCTTTTAGATGGAATAATTTCAAACTTTCCATGAACAGCTAAACTTTTTCAAGTTATATTGGGATCGGTAAGGGTTGAATGAACTAAGAAAATAAAATTCAGTTTCATTTCAGCTTGAGGAAGTCTTTTTTTATTCCGTATTGAATTAAAAGTTCTAGATGCAGAAATGGTTTAAGGTAAAGAAAATGGTGAGGAGAAGAGTGTGCCCATGTCCGGCAGTCCCTGGCCACTCCTAGTCAGCGTCCAAGAGAAAGCACCCTCAGGTCCACCCAGCAACACAAGGTACAGGAGAAGCCCCGGGCACACCCAGTGCGGTGCTCGGGCTGGGGCTCAACTCGAGGTTTTGCGTTCACAACTGAATTCCTTCAGGGTGACTAATGTGCGAGTGTTCCTAGCATACTTTTTAAGTGAGGAAGTACTGATCCTGGCCGGTTATCAGAATCACTGAGAGAGGATCTCTTTTTCCCTTGCTGATTCATTTGTCCTATTTTATATCAAATAATACACAAAGTTTGTAAAATCAGGACCAAAAAGCTTATGAGTGTCACTTGCCTCACCCTCCTCGGTGCTAAATTTTATTTTTCAGAAATAATCATTTTTAATACATTTCACACTTTTAAAATACTTACTGCCAGATTTTTACTTAAAGTCTTCTACTACTACTCCTGATTTAACCCTGTGGAGGTCGCAGCTAATGAGGGACACAAACAAACTCTTTTCTTAAATATTGTTATATATACTGGGTGCATAGGTTCAAGATTATGACAGATTGCACATTTGTACATGACTGATGTTGAGCCATAACATTTAAGCCATTAATTTGGTTATAACATGTTCTGTAATGGTGCGTGATATTTGAGAGTAAATTGTATCTGAGAGATACAGCGAACTCCAAAGTCAGTGTTGGTGTATGTTTTTTTTTGCAAGCTTTGAAGTCAGTGTTGTATTTTTTTTCATTTACCATTGAAAATTTCTGGAAAAATATATCAATTCAATAAAGAGATGTTGAAGAATTTTAGTGACTGCTACTCGAGTCGCTTATCAAAATATTTTTGCAAGTGTTGTGAAAAGTATTTATGCCTGAAGCATAGGAATATTGTTCCCAGTGACTGTTACAAACGTTTTACAAAGCCAACTATCAAAGATTCTGATTAATTAATATTAAAGGCATTTTTGGTTGTAATTTTAAGCAATATCCATGTTTCTGTTATTTGAAAAACATTTTTATTCTTTGTTTTCATATTTCTTTAATAATCTCTAGATTGTAACTGAAAATAAAATCAAGTATTTTCTTATACAAATATAATAAACACAAATTTGCAGCATTTTTAGAAATTTTTTTGCATTTCGGCACATGCTAGTAATGAATGTATCACAAGGACACATGCAACCTATGCTGTAATTCTCTAACTGTAACCTCTGCAGGGTTAAACATTATCTTGTCTCCGACAGATGTAGACTTAGTTATTATATACACTCTCTTCTGTCCTCCATTCTCACAATATCATATTACATTTTATTGCACTTCTGATTCCCACAAAATTGAGTTAGGAGTCTTTCCTCTATGTACCCATGGGGGGAAAAGCTGAAGTCTGTGCTTTGCTCTGTAGTAGCAGACTGTTGTGATTGCCCGCGTGCTTAACCTGTATTTCCTCACCAGTCGTAAGTTCATCAGAGACAAGGACTGTTTGTTTCCCGTTAATTGTATACTTAGGTGCCCGGCCCAAAATAGACATACAATGAAGATAGTTTTGTTGTTACTGATTTGATGTTCCTAAGCTAGCATTTAAGATTTTTGACAACCTGGCTTCTGCCTGACTTTCCAGTTTCTCTGACTCTGCTCATGCTGTTTCTTCTGATATCTACCTGGTGTCTTCTGATATCATGCTGATACCCACCAGGGGTGTCCAACCTGTGGCCTGTGTGCCACATGGCTATGAATGTGGCCCAACACAAAAGTGTAGGTTTACTTAAAACATAATGAGATTTCTTTGTAATATGTGTCACAATGTATTTAATGTGTGGTCCAAGACAACTCTTTTTCTGTTGTGGCCAGAGATGCCAAAAGGTTGGACACCGCTGAGTCTAGACCCTCTTCATTATTTTGTAAAAACACCGCGTTCAAACTGCACTTAGTATATCCTCAGTGAAGTCTTTCTGGAACTCATGAGCATAAGTTATAAGCCTCACACTTTTGTTCCTAGAGTTGTGATTTAGTATATTGTAATAGGAGCTTGAGATCTGGAATCTCCCCTGGTTCCATCACTTACTAGCTGTGTGACTTTGGACTAGTGAGGTTATTTCTTCAAACTTAAGTTTTCCTGTATGTAAAATGGAAATAATTGGGTTGTTATGAAAGATTTTAAAGTACGTGCACATGAGGCCCTTAGCACAATAGATGACACAAGAGTAAGTGCTCATTAAATATTAACAGTTACTATTATTAACAATATGCTTAAGCTCATGTATGGCTGTTGCTACATTTGTCTCCCTGGCTAAACTGAGTTCCTCAGGGTCAGGAACAGAGTCTTACTTAATAATCATAGCCCCACTTTCTGCTAATGCCTGGCCCAAGACTATATGGATTGTTACAAAAATAAATGAATATCAATGTATTTTTTTGGTTATTGTTTTAGTGATTTTCTTTTCACTGCAAATGAGCATATTTTCAGTGCTTTGCAATCTTGGCACCTAATAGACTCTTAATCTATTACTTTATTAATGAACATATGAACAAACCCAGGTTGGTGATACTTACTGTATCATTCATAGTATATTTGATTTATTAATATATTGATTTTTTTGTTGTTACATAATTTTTCTTGCTATTAAAACAATAGTGAAGTAGTTTGACCAAATGTTTTCAATGGCTTTATTGATCCAAAGGAATAATAATAATTAAAAAACCCAGAAGGTTCTGTTTTGCTGCAAATAATGTGGTGGTGATTTTTCCTTCCAGAAACGAAATCCTGAAGTTCGACATGTTGATTTGGAGATATTATAGATTTGATGGAATGAATGACTTCGGGACAAGCCTCAGAAGCAAGTTTGTTGAGCCTTCTCTCCCACGCTGAAGGAGTTAGCGCCATTCAAAAGCCATTTTTTTAAAAGATGAAGGAAATCGTTTATGTAAAGGGTGATTTAACAATCCACAGAACTAAAACTACTTCTTCTGAGAGACACGTCACACACGGAATCAGTTTGGAAATCATGTTTTTATGGTTTAGTAGGGAAACATTTTTGTTAAGTCGATGATACTTTCTCATTTGGGCCTGTCAGAGTATGTTGTACCTTGCAATCATGTTTCCTTTCTTCACATTGGTAAAAATAAGCAGCAGCTGTAGGATTTCGATTTTTTAAATTTTGTTTCCATGGAAGATTTCACTCCATCCAAACCTGCCAATTTTGAACATGCTGGCTAAATCTTGGTTTGTGGTTTTTAAATGGTCACTTCGTTTCAGTCTGTTTGTCTATAGAATGTGGAAATAATTTCCACATACCTTGTGATTTTGCCCTGAGCACTAAGAGGAACAATCTCCTATCCTGGTTATCCATAAATGTTCATTCCAGAATTCCCTTAATTACTGAATCGAAGGATGGCCTTCCAATATGCTCTTTGAGGTCATTGTAGGTGCCATTTTGTAAATTTTCTTATCTTTTATTTGCTTTTTTTTTCTTATTTGGTTTAATTTTTCTAATGCTAAAAGATATAAAATAACCCTGCTTTTTGTATGGGCCAGTGTAATGACTTGTTTTTTGTTTGGTTTGGTTTTTCTAACTGGCTTCAGTGCCATTGTATGTATTTACTAGGACATAATGGGTTTGTAAGTATTTTGACATTCTGTAAAATGGACTGGGAATATTTATAATTTTATAGACAGGACAGCATTTTATTTTTAATTTATTTTAAAAGAGGCACTACTTATGTAAATCTGAACTATGGGATATTTCTTGCTTTAAGATTAAGAAAGAGTAAAGTGAATCTCTTACGCAGAAATCGTGGCCGTGATTTTGTATGATATCACAGTCAGTATTGTGTCTGTAACATGAGTTTTTTTGCAGTTACAAATGGGCATTTAGCATAATATAGGCCTACAGTATCATGTAGGTAGCTTTCTAGCAATCATAAAAGTATCAAGATCAGAAAACCAAAATTCAGAAATTGAAAATTTAGTGCAAAGCTATAGCTCTGTTTCCATTCATCAGAACAACTCATACGCACTTTAAATTGTTCAGGTAGCACTGGGCCCGTCCATGCAACAGTGGTGGCCGAGTGATCTCTGCTGGATGAGGGAGTGCTGGGCAGGAGGACCTGACTGCCTGTGTAAGGTCAGTTTCTAAAGCTCCCTTAGGGTACAGTTTATGAATTACAGCAAATTGTAATGCCGGAAGCAGTTTTTAAGTTTTCCATTCAGAGGTTTTTTGATCCAGAAATGTCATTTACTGGAAAATTGTGAAAATTTACATTGTGGTACATTTTTTTTACCATTACAAAACATTCTGCATGTTGTACATTTTAAGTAAAATAACATTCCAGTTTTATTTTTTAAGATGCAAAATTATTTTATATGTATACATATACATACACAATTGGGTTCTCTGTTCTTATGGTTTTCCTACTATTTTCTGAAACTTTTTTTTACCCATTGTAATTCCCTCCACACTTCCCATTCCCCCTCGCTTCCCCTCCCCTTTCCCACCTGCCATTTGTTATTCCATGTTGCCGCTTAAGGAAGGTACCAAATGACATCCAATCCCCTTTTGGTGAAATTACTCTGAAAATTTTTATATTGCTAGGCAAGAATAATTTAACTCATTTAAAAAAATCTAAAGTTGATGTGCAGAAGTTATTCCAAATGGTAGATATTTTAGGTCTCTAAAGGAAGCCAATTCCTGATATTTCTGAGTTTTCTAATCTGATGTGATTGAGGTCAGACCTATTCTTAAATAATAATTGAAGGCTTATGTTTCTGTCTTATTTTCAGTGCAGAACAGCACTGATATTTTACGGTGTATTTAAGCAAAATTTGATGTGAAGAAGTACAGCATATCAAGCAATTTGAATACTTTTATGGAATCAGGAACCGTATGACACCTCTGGACCTTTTTTCCTTTTAAACGAGTCAAATTTTAACTTGAAAACCAAGGATTTTGGACTTTTCTCTTTAAAAATAAGATAATATCTTGTTTGAGGTTCTTGTGTTTTTTTTCAAATTAATAGTTCTTTAAGTCTTGCCTAGATCCATATAATTTGAATATTTAAACATATAAGTGTCAGTATTTTCAAGGAAAATAGCTTCTGTAGTAGAATACTTGCAAAAATAACATTGGGCAGAGAAGAGGACCGTCAAGGGCCCATGACTCCTCTTTGTACTGAGCTGAAATCTGGGAGCCTCCGGGGGTGGGGTTCACCCGTGCTCAGCTTCGGCTGAGACTGGGTCTCTCCTCAGGGCCCACACTAGGGCAGGGTAGCACATTGTCTAGACCATGGCGGAGGGAGGGAGGGAAAGTGATGGAGACCCATTTTTAAGTGGACCATGTTGGTGGCCAAGAGTATCCAGTTCCAAAGATGAGGATTCCTGAACATGTAAAGGAAACTGAACTAGTATCAGATTAGAAATTTCCCCCGCCAAAAGTTAATGTCTTCGTATGTCACCCCACGTACATACCAAACAACCCAGAATAACAGAATGGCACAGGACTTGAATTTGGGGTATATTATTTTAGTGTAACCTTAATTATCCTATAATTTAGCTAATGCTCTTTGCTAAAATTGTAGCATCTACAAGAAATGGCTTAAGTCTTAAATCTTATAACTTTTTGAGGTAGAATGCTGGGAAGTACAGAAAATTGCATAGACATTTGGAATTTACACTATCAAGCTTTGGCATTTTTAAAAAATGTGATGACCCCCAGTGTGCCAAACTGTCAGAAGTCAGTGAAGCAAAGAATTGAAGGTAAAATGTTGATTCAAAGATTGTCTCTCCAAAATCCCTTGTTCCCGTCTCTAAAATGGAACTTTGGAAGGTGTTTATATAGAAAATTGGTCTTGCAGCCTTTATATTTACATTTAAGTTTACTAGCATTCCTAGACTTGGTTTTATGGAAAAAGAAAAATTTTGTTTCTGTTACATTGTATTTCAGTTGTCCAGTTTCGCTGGCAGATGAGATGGTCCCCGTCCCTCAGGATGCATTTTTCTTTAATAACCGTCTTACTTATGTAAATAAGAGCAGTTCACTATTAGTTTGGGATTTTTTTCCCCTGATGAATAAATGTTTTTTACACATAAATTCTTCTTTACCTCATGTGTTAAGAACTAAACTCTAATTGATACATTTTACCTTAAAAATCATGCCTGTGATCATGCCTGTTTTTGAATAGCATTTATTACTCATTGAGTATGCTTGTTAGTTTGTAAGTTTCTGGTTTTACAAAACCAATATACAGCAACTCAGTCACACTGTAACCAGTTTTCAGTGTAAAGAGAAGTATTATTAACATGCTGTTAGGATGTCAGTGTGTTTGCTACAGCACGAATCTAAAAAGGTGTGTCTGTTAGTGGTAGGTACTATATTACATTTTGATAAACTACAGCAGAATTGTGTCTTTAAGGGCTTGCAGAGGTTTAAAATAGGTTTTAAAGTAAAAGCATACCTGTTTATATTATAATGGCCATCAACAGGATAATTTGAGCTAGTTGTACCAGCTACCATTTTACATATACAAGCCTACCTAGTCCTTGTATGAGCCAGTGAAGTGTGGGTTGTTATTCACAGTTTTGCAGAAGAGGAAATGGAGATACACTAGATATGCAGCCTGTCCGAGGAGACTCAGCTGTTAAGGAGCTGAGTCAGGACTGGAAGTCAGTCTAGTTCTCCAAGTCACTCTCCTGAGCAGAAGAGTCCAAGCAAAGTAACACTATAGAGAAAGTGGAAACAAAACACTCATTTTGTTATAAAATAAGCAAATGAATTAACTTTCAGTCATCAGAACAACAAGCCAGGTCCAAGTTGGACTGCTTGACTGCTTGAGATGGAGACATCAGGATGGGATTGGAGTAGGACGTTGATGTTTTATGGAGGGCAAGGAATTGTCTGTTATTCTGGAGATTTATTTTCAAGCATTACTTATAGGCCACCTTATAGACATATCCAGAAGATAATCAGTTCAACTGACCAGTCATTGACTTGAACCATATAGGAGAGAAGTTTAGGACAACGTGTGGAAATTAGCATTAATCAAAATTTCAAAAAAATATTTTAAACTTGTATTTGATCCCTAGGTACCCATTTATTTTTCCCAGAAGCAACTAATGTTACAAACTTGTGGTGTATTCTTACAGATATTTGATCAATAGAGGCACACAAACATGTATGCATATAGGTAAGTTTAGAATATATATTTCCTCTGTCTTACCAGACAATGAAATACATAGACCTCAATGGATCTCCTTACAATTTGAAAAGTACATAGCCAATTTTCAGAGTTTTGTGTCCACTGAAAATTTTTACATCAAGCAGATATGACATGGGGCAATTTACATTTAAGTTAATTAAAGACCACTAAAAATTCAGTTCCCCAGTCTACATGTTGCTGGCTAGTGGCTACCCCGTTGGACAGTGCAGATGGAACATTTCCGTTTTCACAGGAAGTTCTTTTGGGCAGCACTAATATGGTAGAATAAAGCTACCTAATCTCTCTTTAGTGTTTGAGAGCAGCTTTATAGTGTACGATAAAATAGTGCCTATTTTTTGCTGTTGGAGTCAAGGGTTAAGAAATTCTAGCTCACCTAATTATATATCCATACTCAGAAATGTATGGATATATAATTAGCTTGTGAACTAAAACCTGAAGCTACCAACTAATGTTACTTAGAACAAGAAAATTTTTCATCTTCAAAATAGTTTGAACTTGCCTGGCTGGGTGGCTTAGTTGGTTAGAGCATCGTCCTGGGCCAAACGGTTGCAGGTTCCATCCCTGGTTGGGGGGCATGTGTATGAGGCAGCTGATCAATATTTCTCTGTCTCAAATCAATGCATATATCCTTAGGTGAGGATTTTAAAAAAATGAACTTCAACTCTCATTCAAGTACACAGTCAACATTCTGAATGTTAAGTAACAAGTCAACCCTAAAATGTGTTCTTGAGCCATTAGAAATTCTTGCCTGGGTTAATTATATGATTATGAAGGTCAGTGTTAATTTACATGGTGTTTCATCAAAGAGCTAAATCAGTGTGACACCATGTCCTCTAATGATGACGAAACTGAGGACTGGGGGGCCCAGTGGCGAGAAAGGGAGGAGTCACAGGGTTACCACATTTTATGTAAGAAGTGAGTTCCTGAAGTTGTGTAAATTAAATATTTTAAAATAGGTACTGTTAAAAGCACTCGAGGAAATAAAAATTTTAAAAAATCCTTTCGTAACAGGAATGCTATTATCTTTGTTGTTAGATCCTGTTTAAAGGAGAATGACTAGCTTTGCTCTGGGAACTGTGGCTGACCAGGGTGAGGTTAGAAGGATTTTAAGGGGTTGGGTGATCAGCAGTATTGGAATTTCTAAGGAATTACTTGGATTGGTTTAATTTCCTTGTGATACTTATTGTATGGATACACAGCCCATGACATTATTTATTGAGCACTTACTATATACTATAGTCCAGAATGTATCCAGCCATGTAATATGAAAAATAGACATTTATTGAAGAAGATACAAGAAACATTGTACATAAGACAATGATGCCTCAGTCCCCTTCAAAGTAGGCACCTCAGGACCTCACACAGTTCTCCCAGCGTTTCTTCTGCTGTTCAAAACACTGCAAAATCTTTTGTTGGAATTGCCATCAACTGCCCCATCATATTTTCCCGACACTCATCAGTGGTCTAAAATCCCTTCTCTTTCAAAGGTGATTTTAGTTTTGGGAAAGCCAGAAGTTGTAGGGTGCCGAACTGGGTTATAGGGAGGCTGAGTCACCTAGGTGATTTGATGATTTGCCAAAAATCTCTGCACAAAACATGATGCATGAGCAGGTACATTGTTGTGATGAAGCTGCCAATCACCAGTTGCCCATAGCTGTGGCTGTTTATTGTATTACATCTTTCAACCATTGAAGAACACTGAAGTAGTACTCCTTATTAACTGTTTTGCCTGGAGGGGCACACTAATGATAGACAACACCTTCCAAGTGAAAAAACAGTTAACATGGTCTTGATCTTGCTGAGACTTCACTACGCCTTCTTTGGGCATGTAGAACTAGGTGACTTCCGTTGGAATGACTAGGCCTTCGTTTCCGGACCTGAGCTGTAGACTCACGATGCAGCTCTGGTTACAACCTTGAGGAAATCTGGTTCATTGGTAGTGGTTTGAATCAAGTCATTAGCAACTGCAGCACAATGTTCCTTCTGCTCTGGCAACAGAAAGCACAAATGAATTTTGCCATGACACACTTCATTCCAAGGTCCTGCATCAAAATCTCAGACACAGCAGTTTTGGAATCCCCAGATGAGCTTCTGCCCGTAGTCTTGCACTCAGACACCAGTCCTTGTTGATCGTGACCCATACACCTTCAACGTTCTGAGGTGTTCTGCTTGGTGCAGGCCTTCCAGAATGTGGATCTCTCAACATTCTCAACCATCTTTGAAGCATTTGTGCCACACTTTTATTTATACTGCACTCATTGCATCATCCTTGGAAGCCTTCTGAATCATCTAAATAGTTTCTACAGAGGAATGTTCAAGCTTAAGGCAAATTTGAATGTAACGGCCACAAAGTGCACATGTTCACTCAGCATCTAACACCCCCACTGACTAGTACGGTGAAGCCATCATTGTTCACACATTCCAGTCCACTCTGGCTGCCAGGTTACATCAATGTCATGCAAACCATTCTCATTAACAATGGCTGGACTTTTTAAAAACAGACGTGTGTGTGTGTGTGTGCATTGTGTGTGTATAGTACTAGATGCCAGTGGGACCCTTCAAGAAGAAGGAAGATAATGCAATACTGTTGACTGGATAAAATAAATCACTCCTCTTGGTCAGGGGTATATATCTCCTCCAGATCACCCCCTCCTCTAAGAACCAAAACAGAGGAAATTATTCATGGCTGTGACCTCTGGCTTCCTTAGCATCACTGAGGCCTGCCTGGACCAGAGAAAGCAGTTGGTAATTATGGGCCAGTGATGGTCAGGCTATTTCAAGTATAGAAGATGTTGGGATCCTAATATGAATTCACTTAATGGGAGGTATTCTGAGCAATGCCCATAAAGAATTAATTTGTGATTGCTTTTCCTGGTTTACTTGAGCTTCCTAACTAAGTTTGACAATGTGTAAGGTCTTCGCAAAATTTCTGGATTTTTATAAATGTGCTGTAACTTCTCCCATCTTAGAAAAATGGGCAAAAACATCCACACACACAGAGAAATCCCTAATGACAAAAACCTCTTCAAGTACTTTCCCATTGATGTTTCTCTTTCCAGCAAAACTCAAAGGGGTTGTCTCTTCTTGCAGCTCTCCTTCCATTTTTCTCAGAAGCCCATTCCAATCAGGCTTTTGTCAGTCCCTCTCCACTCACCCTGTCCTTGACCTCCATACTAACCACAGTGGTCAATCTTAAATTCTCATCTAACTTGACCTGCTAGCATCTGACACTGAATTCTTTGGCTTCCAGAACTCCACTCTGTGTTCTCCACCTACCTCTCTGGCAGCTTGTTTCCAGTGCCTTTTACGAGTTCCTCCTCGTTCTCTTACCTGCACACACTGGAGAGCGCCAGGGCTAGTCTCTTCTTTGTCTACACTCACTCACTGACCGTTCAATCCCATTACCTAAAAAACCATTATTGAAACCTGAGCCTTGAACCCTAGACTCAAATCCAGGTGCTTACTTGGATTTGGCTTACTTGGCTGATATGGTAGATTACATGGTTGTTCCCAATTATTCACTGCCCTTGTGTAAAAATATTGTACATCCCTGTTGAATACTCATCCCATTGCTATATGATTTGCAGTACCTCCCATGGACATTGGGCTTGGTCATGCAACAGGCTTTAGCCGATACAACATGAGCATAAGTGCCACACTCCACGTCCGAGCAGGTATTTAAGAGCTGTTGTGCTATTCTGCCATAGCTGTCTTCCCCCTTCCACGAGAACAGTGTGGTCCAGGTAGGGGCTGCTTGTCAACCCAGATTCTTGAAACACCCAGACCAGAAAGACAACCAATGTACTGTAAGTACCACTGAGATTTGCTAGATCACTAATATCTCAACACATCCAAAAGCAAAACCCCCAATTTCTTCACCTTCAAGAAATCTTTTGCAGTTTTTTCCTTCTTAGTAAATGGTATTTTCATCATTTCAGTTTCCCAAAACCTTGGATTCATGCCTAACTCTTGCATTTCTTATACAGTGGACACTCAACAGCTGACCAAGATCTACTGAGAAATATTTTGAATCCATTTATCATCATCTCAATTATTATCTTAATGTCAGCCATTAGCATATCTGACTTGAATTTTCAAAAGAGCCTCTTGACTGGTTTCCTCCATAATCCTGGCCCACATATTTTATTTCAACACATCAGTTTGTCATGTTTTGAAAATATGTCAGATTATGACATTTCTCAGAGCCCTCCTATGGCTTTCATCTCACACAGAATAACAAAGTCCTGACAAGGCTTACAAGTCTTTCCTAGTTTCCCCACTGTCTCTCTGACCCTGTTTTCTCCTGTTCTCTCGCTCACTGTTCCAGCCAGACTGGACTTTCGGCTTTTCATACACCCTAAACATGTGCTCAAACCGGGGCCTTTACGCTGCCTGACGTAGTCATCCCCCACATACCTGCCCAGCATGCTTCTTGAAATACCCACCCAAATGCCACCTTATCAGTGAGGCCTTCCCTCACTGCCCCTTGTAAAACGGCACACCCTTCCCATTTCTCCCTACTTTGCCCCTGCTTTGTTTTTGACCATAGCATTTGTTACCCGGCATACTCTGATTTCACTCTTATTTATTCTCTGCCTTTCTCTGCTAGAGTGGGACATCCATTAGAGCTGGATCTCCAGCCACTAGAATGGCATCTGACACTTGGGCATGCAGTGATTATCTGTTGAATAAGTGGATGTGGCGCATATGATGCTGGTCTCCAGGGGTAGAGAAATCGGAAAGACTTAGAGCAAGTTTGTGAAGTAGGCGTGCTGATGTGCCACCTTTGTCGTGGGTATCAACGCCTGGAAAATGTTCTTACCTTTTGACTTAGTCATTCCCCTTCTAGGAATACAATTGCTTCAGTGTGAAAAAATTTAGGAAAACAGTTAAGTATGGCATACTTATAAGGTTGAATATAATGAAGTCTGGGAAGCAGTTTCTGCAGAATATTTAATAAAATGGCAAAATGCTTATAATAGAAATTAAGTAAGAACACACACCTAGCACTTCAAGTTGTTACTGTTAGGTTTGGGTTTGGGGTGGGAGAGGCCCTTTAGTTTTTAGTGTGCGCTTCACAAACATTTTTATAAGCAACCATTAGTTTTGTTAATTTTAGAAAATGCTAAGACTCCTTGGGGAAAAATAAGAACAGGATGTGTGACTATATTCAGAATAACTCCAATTTTGTGTACATAGAAAAAGGACTGAAAGGAAATACACTAAATGTTCACAATGCTCAAAAATGGGTAATTTTTCTTTTCTCCCTTGTTATTTACATATTTCCTACAATGAGCTTGTCTTTTGTAATAAAAAGGTAACGAAAAAGGAACGATTTTTTTCATCTTCTTGAGCTCATTGAAAACATTAGTGTCATAAAACTATAGTTGTAAAAATCCCTGAATTAAAGTTATATTTTTCAACTTGGGTTATCATCACGAGACTTCAAAAGTCTCCCGTAGGCATTCCCGCCCCCAGTACTAGGGGCGTGCACTGTGGGAACTCTACACGGTGGTAGTATGCCCTCTCTATTCAATCTGCAATGCTCTCAGATCTCCCTGTGGGTCATTGGAAAACAGTATGTTTGTCAGAGAAGACTGAAAAAGAACTTTTAAACACTGAGACTTTAATTATTACATTCACTCAACAAAATTTTTGAGTGCCCTGTGTCACTAGACTCTTATTACCACATAACGACCTGGGCAGTGTGGGCAGGAAAGCCGCCTCCTGGCAGTGCCCTTGGGGCCAGGTACAGAGGGAGATGGGTGGAGAGTGTTCTGGGCCAGAGGGACAATGGGTGCAACCATACGGCTATTGATTTTCGATTGGTACCCACGTCTACTCAGGCTAACACAATCTTATTCTAACAGGAATTTCCGTGTGCATTTTCATTCCTGAGAACACTTTCCCTGAGTGTTCATGCAGATGGTCCATAGCCTTCAATATGGAGCGAATTCCATTTTGCTACATTTCTGCTGGATCTGGAGAATCATAATGGATCAGAGTCTCACGCCTGTTTTGAAATGGAATATATAGTGTCTCTTGTGGTGTACTTAACTTGTTTCTTCGTAAGTGTAGCTTCAAGGTATTGTTTCTTCCTGGAGTCGGAACTGTGATTTATCCATTCTCAGTAGAAATATTAAATAAATCTGAGAAAACTCTAAAACCCATTTTTATTGTAATTTTTCTTATTGAATTCCAGATGTAGCCTTAAGATGATTTTGTAAGAGATGAAAGGAGAGGTGGCTGTTAAACTCAGATCGAAGCAATTTACAATTTTATGGGCAGTTTATATTTGATATAGGATTTCTCAGTTTATTCTAAATGTGAAGAAGCTTGGACCTCCAAAAAGGAAAGCAGTACATGTCGCAGCTGTTCCCACCTCCTTTGACCCGTGGGACTTCTCTTTTGCCCAGCCCCGCGAGGTTGCTCCTGCGGCCGCTTAGCCTCCGTCACTTCTCCGAGGCCCAGGGTCTGGTTGCGGCCTAGAGACCGGCCTACTGTTGCCGAGGACTCTGCCCCTCAGAGCTTGGCTGGGTTTTCCAATTAAAGCAATTCCATTTTCTTACAAGTTATTTACTTAACTTCTTTTGTTGAGGTATAATGGACATAACAACATTATAATAGTTTCAGGTGTACAGCTTAATAAATTAATATTTGCATAGATTGCAAAATGATCACCATGATAAGTCTAGTTGACATCTGTCACCATACATAGTTACACTTTTTTTCTTGTGATGCAGTTTTAAGATCTATTCTCTTAGCCACTTTGAGGACAGATGTGAGTGAACATACATGAGTGTATGTATGTATTTACATACATATTTGTAAAAGATGAAACTTTAAGGAGTAATAGCATATTTGAAAAGAAGAATGCATTAGATGGGAGTGCCAGGTTAGGCACTAAAAAAGATGAGATGAGTGAATTTGGAGCTATATACATCATCCAAAGTGCTGCACAGACAGAAGCAGAGAGCCGTGTGGCCTGTGAGACATCAGGCAGTCTAACATGTGAGTTTGCTGTGGCCGCGGTAACAAATTACCACAAATTGATGGCTCGAAACAACACAAATGTATTATCTCACAGTCTTGAAGATTGTGAGTTGTGACACAGTTGTGTCAGGGTTGGGTCTCCTTCCTGAGGCTTTGGGGAAGGACCCTCCAGCGCCCAGAGGGCACCTGCGTTCTTGGCTCGTGGCCCCCTCCACCCACTGCAAAGCCAGCACGGAGAGTCAGGCCTTCACGTTGTGCCACTCTGACTTTCTCTTATGTTTCTTTCCGTTTCAAGTCCCCTGTGATTACACTGCCCAGCCAGATAATCCAAGGGACTCCCTGTGTTTTAAGGTCCCCTTTGCCATGTAACCTAACACATTTGTAGATTCCAGGGGTTAGGATGTGGAGATCTTCGAGGAGTCATTATTTTCTTTCCCAAAACACATAATTGGAGTGTTTTGGGAAAGAGAGAATAATGGGGGAAGAGGAAGAAGTGAGGACAGAGCCGAAACCAGCGTGGCTCGGTTGGTTGGGCGTCCGCCAGCAAAGTGAAAGGTCACTGGTTCCTGGTCGGGGCGCTCGCCTGGGTTGCAGGTTAGATCACCAGTCAGGGGGTGTACAAGAGGCAACCAATCAATGTTTCTCTCCCTCTCTTTCTTCTTCCCTTCCCCCCCTAAAAATAAATAAGTAAAATCTTTTTTTAAAAAAAGAAGTGAGGATAGAAAATATACTTGAAGAAAAGACTGAAAATTTTTCTAAATTTGAATGAAAAGATAAACCTGCAGATCCAAGAAGTTCAACAAACCCCGAGCAGAATAAATACAAGGAACACCACAGCAAGGCATATCACAGTCAGATTTGAAAAAAATAGTGATAAAGAGTTTTGAAGCAGCCAAAGGGGGAAAAGACACGTGGTTATGGAGATACTTAGATAAGAAATACAGGAAACTTAACATCGGAAACAGCCAGAAGAAAGTAGACAGGCATTTTTACCGCGCTAAAGGATAAAAATGCTCAGCCTAGAATTTGATGCTCAATGAAAATGTCTTAACAAAAATGAAGGTGAAATAAAGCATTTTCCAGACGTATTAGGCTGGAAGAATTAGTTGCCAGGAGGCCCCGACTGATGAGAGGTGTCAAAACAAGTTGTTCAGGCAGAAGGGAAATGGAACAGATGGAAATCGGAACCTACACGAAGAAGGGAAAGTGCCCGGGTTAAGTGATTGAATATAAAAATGTTTTCTTGTTTTTAATATTAATGGATAGTTGTCTGTTTAAAGCAAATAATAACATATTGTATATGTGGTATAGATTAAATGTAGAACTGAAACGTGTGACCGCAATAGTCCAAATGCCAGCAGACGAGATAAGAGTGAACTGGGACGAGGTCCTTGGATGTGCAGGGGTATATTTCCAGGCAGATTGTGATGAATTAGAGAGATACATACTCTAAGCCACAAAGCAACCACAAGAAAAAGAAAGGAAAAAAGAACTACTACAACTAATAAGCCTACAAAAGACATAAAATGGAATCATAATAATATAAAACCCCGAGCGGAGCCAAGAAAGAGTAAAAAGGAAATAAGAGATGGGACAACTAGAAAACCCATAGCAATATGGTAGATTTAAGATAAACTATATTAATCAAAGTAAGTGTACAATGATCTAAACACTGCAATTAAATGGCAGAGATGGTCAGCATAAATACAGAAGCGAGACCCAACTTACAGGATGCCTATAAGAAATCCACTGTGATTATCAAGATTCACATAGGTCAAGTATAATAGGATGGAGTGAGCTATACCATACAGATTTCCATCTGTTTCATTTCCCTTGGTATGATATTAATATATCAATACCAAGCTGGAATCGATATATTAATATCAAAATAAATTTTAGAATAAAAAGTATTACCAGGAACAAAGAAGGCTATTGCTTAATGGTAAAGGAGCTAACTCTTCAAGAGGTGAAAACAATACTAAGTACTTATGAACCTAAAAACAGAGCTTCAAAATACATGAAGCAAAATCTGACAGAAGCGGAAGGAGAAACACATAAAGCTATGTAACAATAATCAGTAGACGCCGGCTGAAAAATCAGTAAGGACACAGAAGATGCGACCACAGCAACCGATCTGCACAGGTAGTACATTCCACCCCCAAACAGAAAGGCACGTTCTTTTGAAGGGCACTCAGAATATTTACCAATAAAGGCCATATGGTTGGCCATAAACCATGGGCCATTAGAGTTTAAAAGATTTAAATCATACCAAATATGTTCTTTGACCAAAGTGGAATTGAATTAAATACCCATAAAATGGGAATTTAATGTAGAATTAAAATATGAAAGCAAGAGCATGGAGGATTGGAAGGGGGAGGTGGAGGTGCCTGGTGGAGTTCTCACGCTGGTGGTGAAGCGGCCTAACTCCATGTCCAGGCAGACCGGGTGTGTCCCAGGGTGTTACACTGTAAGTCAGAGCAACTTCTAAAACACACGCATGCACGCACGCAGAGGGCTAACAAGCCAAAGGTGGAGAGTCAGTGGGATCAGTAAATACTCAGCTGATCCAAAGTAGTCAGTAAACAAGGAATACAGAAAACATGAGAAAAAGAAAAAATAACAAGGTGTCAGCTTCAATGCTTATAATAATTTGAAGAGGTAAATGTTATTTTACAGATCAGAAAACTGAGCCTCAGAAAGTTTTAAGTAACTGGCCCAACGTGACATGCCTGGTATGATGGGCTGGGATTCTGACTCAGTTCTGCACACTTCAGGGTATCACAGTACTGTGTGTGTGCGCGCATTCTGGCTACTTGTGTGTGGAGAATGATTGGAAGAACTAAACCTATGTCTTCATTAGTTGTGCATATGATCAATATTTAAATTTCTGCAAGCCTATATAACTAAAATCCTCACTTTTCAAATTACAGTAAAACTACCCAGTTATTTCTGGAGTGTTTTCTCACCCAGCTTCCCCTTTCTTCACAGGGAGTTGGGGGAGACGGTGGGAGCAACCAGAGGCACTGCCCTGTGGCTTTGTCTCGTGGACCCCCATGGGACAGCCTACATCCTTTCCCACAGACCTCATCAAGTCTTTAAGGTTTTGCTGTGTCAATCAGCATGTATACACGCCTACATGAACACAGTGCGCTATCATGTTGAAAATATTTTGGTGCTCCGTACAATGGGCCTGGCTCTGTGCTAGGGAAAATTTTGAGCAGCCAGATTTTCAATATTCTCCCCAAGTATTTTCATGGCTAGGCAGTTAGTACCTGGGCAATTGAAACATCTGTTCATGGAAACAGATATCATTGCACAGAATAAAGGCACTCAGACGGTTCCATGTGCTTTTCTGATGAGCAGAGGGGAGGGGAGGGAGAGCAGGGGCAGGCAGGGAGCGCCGTGGGTGCTGAGTCTGCAGGGTGTGCCTGCCGGCAAAGTAAGTGGGCAGGCTTGTCGGGCTGACAGAGTGGGGAGGGCTGTTCTAGCACGGAATAGGTGTCCTTACACATGTTTCCTCATAAATGTTATTTTAGTACATCATGAAGTTTTTAATATTAAAGGATCCACCAGATTAAGGCTTGGCCTAATTTCAAGAAGTATATGCATTAATATTGAGGGTATTTGGGGGAGCAAAGCTGCTTCCTTTCAATAATGATTGTAGCACAATGCCTTTTCAATAGTGGAATTTTCCTTTTCAGAACAGGCTCATTCGTGTGTCTCTCTGATCCCCTCTTTCTAGATTAATAATTTAAGCAATTCATTTTAACATTTTAGAGCAGTGTATTTTATTCCAAAGTCCTTCTGTGTAGCCAACAATGCTATAAGAAGGAGCCAAGTGTAAAATAAACCATCAGGGAAAAACTGACTCAGAGCATAGAATAAGTTTCTGGATTAGGAGTTCTTAATATGGGACTATGGATAGGTTTTACCCCTAAATTCAAGAAGCCCTTGGAATTTCCTGGGAAATCCTGAGTACATGTTCATCTAGGAAGAGAGTCCCTAATTCTTATAAGATTCTTGGCCCATAAGTGGTCTTGACCCAAAAGACTGAGACTCACTCTTGTAGTGAATGACCAATGCAGACTAAGTTATGCTGCGGTAACAAGTTACTGAGACCTGTGTAATTTAAAGCCATAGTCACTTCTCTCAGATTATATCCCCTTTGAACCCAGTCAGACAAGGATACAGGTTCAGAGTTGCTCTGCCCAACGGCTCCCATCTGGGACCCCAGAGAGGGAGCGGTCAGGTGCCCTGTCACCTCCTGTCCTTTCCTCTGGGCAAGAGCCTCACTCCCTTATCCATCAGATTTTTATCCTCATTGTAGACAACGAAGGGACAGAGCCCTGGAGGGGAAGCGACAGCACGGTTGTGAAGACAGACTCCAGGTGTGTCAGCTGGAACAAACAACTTGGAATGTTTTTGTTGGTGTGGGGAAGGGGGAGCAGGTGGCAGAGAGGGGCGGAGGAGATGTCTTCTTTCTCAGGCTACCTTTTACACCAGATATGTTCCAGGAAGCATTTTAATGTACGTACCTGCTTCCAGGTAGAAATAGACAGCTTATAATAATAATAAAGCACTTACAAGAAACTTTACAAGATAAATGCAAGGACAAGAAAGTGATGGTTGATGGAAGCATCAATTGAGATAGAACTTAACACTGAGTTTCCTGGCAACCAAGGGAAAAAGGGACAACAGTAAGAAATTTGGACAAGTGGTTGTGAAAACCTCATGGCCCTAGGGGACTGCATTATTTTGATATTTGTTAGGGCACCGATAATAAGTGTGTAAAGTGAGCAAGTTACTAGAAGGTGCTGGGCCTTACTTTTCCATAAGTGATGGTAACTGCCTGTTGAATTAGATTTGTAAATTCTTTCTATACATAACTTCTCAATTATTAATGACACTTCAAAGGAATGGCTTCCTTTATACTTCTCACCAGGATTATATACTTCATTAAAGCAATGTTTATAAACCTGGCTAGTGTGGCTCAGAGGATTGAGCACCAGCCTGTGAACCACAGGGTCGCTGGTTCAATTCCACATGCCTCGCTTGCAGGCCAGGTCCTCAGTAGGGGGCACATGAGAGGCACCCACACATTGATGTTTCTCTCCCTCTCTTTCTTCCTCCCTTCCTCTCTAAAAGCAAATAAATAAAATCTTTAAAAAGTAATTGAACCAAATTTATTAAGATTTGACAATTGGTAAGTACAATGACCAAGGTATTCTATTTTATCCAACTTCATTATTTTTAATTAAAAAATTATTGATATTTGAGAGCGAGAGAGAGAAAACATCAATTTGTTGTTCCACTTATTTATGCATTCCTCAGTTGCTTCTTGTATGTGCCCTGACCGAGGAGGATCAAACCTGCAGCCTTGGTGTATCGGGATGATACCTGGCCTGGGGCCTCGTTCATTCATTCAGGAGCGTGTTTCTTCAAAGCAGGACCAGTGAGTACGGAGGACTGTTGGCAGAGGCATGGAGTCTGTGTCTCTGTGAAGCCCTGGGACGGAGTCAGAATCAGTCAGAACCAAGACTCACTGGGGACCCAGGGTTGCACCAGTGTTCATCGAGGAGTTTTTTCCAGAACTTTTGAGCAGTGATTCAAAAACCAAATTGACAGTTATATATACAGTGGGTAGTCTTAGTAGGTAGTTACTGTTTTGTCAGCCTCATCATTGCAACTTTTTTCTGTCTTGAAAGTCTTAGAGACACTACCTTAGAAAATCACTTTTACTGGAGGTAAAACACGGGCTTCTCACCTAGAGTTGGCTCACCCGGGTCAGCCTCCCGGCTGCACCACCACCAGCTCTGTGACTTTGGGAACATGCCTCTAAGCATCAGTGTGCTCACCTTTAGAGTGGGGATAATATTACAGTTTACATAATAAGATTCTATGCAATAATGATAATAAAGCACTTACCTACTGACTTAATGCGTTAGCTATTCAAATTATTAAGAATTAAGAAGTCATTTATGTAAAGAAGTTAACGCTCTAGATTTCAACGAGGTGGAACCAAAGAGACCTCTGAACTGCCTGACTCATCTCCGTTAGGGATTGTGTCTACTGTCTTCCCTTTATCCCTTCTGCGCCTTGCTCATGCCCTGGGGGGCTGACCTGTAGGGACCTCAATGCGTTCCCCTTCTTTCTGGTTTCGGGTGGCTCTCAGCTAGAGTGGCACGTCAGAGAAGAGCAGGGGGAAGTGGGGCGGGGTCAGGGTGTCGAGTCCCCAGCTCCCTCCCTGCAGGCTCCGCTGGAAGATCACATTTCCTCTCTAATTGCTGCGCCACCAGCCTGTCACTCACCTCACCCCTTCAGGCTGACAGCACCCTGCCGCTGCAGTTTCAGTCCACCGGGCCCACATCTTTGTATCAACTGTGCTCCTGACAGAAGGGCTGAAACACCAGCTGTGTATCACTGACAATGTCTCTGTGAGGTCTGAGCCTCCGCTAAGCAGAGGAGAGAAAAGGGAAAGGGGAAAAAAGGTTGAACCAGGATTTGTGAGCACACAAAATCACGCATGGATAATGCATTCCCTGAACTGGCATGCCTGTTGGCTGAGATGGTCAGGTTCAAGTCCCTCGGTGTGACAGAGACAGACTCAGTGGTACTTACCTTCTTTTATTTTATGCCTGATGCATATAGCTTTTTGAATTTCACAACTTTATTTGGGGTAACAAGTTCCTCAGTGGAAGCTGGAATTTTTCTTTTTTTTTTTTTAAGATTTTATTTTTTTAGAGAGGGGAAGGGAGGGATAAAGAGAGGGACAGAAACATCAATGTGTAGTTGTCTCTCATGTGCCCCCCCACTGGGAACCTGGCCAGCAACCCAGGCATGTGCCCTGCCTGGGAATTGAACCGGAGACCCCCTGAATTGCAGGTCAGTGCTCAACCACTGAGCCGCACCAACTACGGCTGGATTTTCCTATAATAGGTCTTTGTTATTTTTCTTCAAATAGGTACCAAGCTATTGGCTCTATTACTTTGGTTCTTGGGAGATGGTACCTTATACAGTGCCAAGCATATCCGGCTCTCAGTAAATATACTACAGAAATGGGAAATCAACTGTAAAGGGACTACATCATAATACATCTGGTTCCTTAATTATGTAAACTGTGTACTGAGCAGCATTCTCTAAGAGAAACTGGCCTGTTTTTGACTATTGGATACTTTATATAAATGGGACCATGAGATACGTGGTGGCCTTTTTTGTCCGGCTGCTTTCAGTTGGCATAATGTTTTCAAGATTCCTCCATGTAGTGTGCATTAGTATTTCAATCCTTTTTTATAACTAGATAAAATGTGACTGTGTGGATATACATTTTGTTTATCCATTCATGGATTAATGGATACTTAAAAAAATTTAATTTTTGGAGGCGGGGGAGAAAGGTTTGTTCCATTTTTTTTTTAATGCATTCATTGGTTGATTCTTGCATGTGCCCCGATCAGGCACGAGACCCTCAGCCTTGACAGGCTGAGGACAACTCTAACCAACAGAGCAGCCTGGCCGGGGCCACATCTGTGTACACTTTTGGGTAGACATGTTTTCAGTTCTCTTCGTTCTATACTTAGGAGTGGAATCGCTGGGTCAAATGGTAACACTATATTTCATATTTTAAGGAACTGCCAAACTGTTTTTTTTTTTTTTTTTTTTTGAATTGTTTATGCTGTTACAGTTGTTCTATTCCCCCCTTCATTCCCCTCCACCCTGCCCCCCCAACCCCCCGATTACCCCCCCTTTAGCTTATGTCCATGTGTCTCAAGTCCTTTAGGTTCTGTATTTCCCATACTATTCTTGCCCCCCCCATCTATTTTCTATCTACTGTCTATGCTACTTGTTTTCTGTACCTTCTCTCCCCGTCTTCTACTCCCACTCCCCTGTTGCTAACCCTACTTGAGCTCTTCATTTCTATGTTTCCACTCCTGATCTAGCTGTCCTTTTAGTTTGCTTTCGTTTTAGGTGTGGTTGTTGATAACTGTGAGCTTGTTGTCCTTTCACTGTTCATGTTTCTTTAACTTCTTTTTCTTAGATAAGTCCCTTTAACATTTCATATAATAAGGGCTTGGTGATGATGAACTCCTTGAATTTGGTCTTATCTGAGAAGCACCTTATCTGTCCTTCCGTTCTAAATGAAAGTTTTGCTGGGTAGAGCAATCTTGGTTGTAGGTCTTTAGTTTTCATGACTTGGAATATTTCTTTCCAGCCCCTTCTTGCCTGTAAGGTCTCTTTTGAGAAATCTGCTGACAGCCTGATGGGGACTCCTTTGTAGGTGATTGTCCCCTTAGCTCTTGCTGCTTCCAGGATTCTCTCCTTCGTTTTAATTTTGGCTAACGTAATTATGATATGCCTTGGTGTGTTCCTTCTTGAGTCCAACTTTTTGGTACTCTCTGGGCTTCTTGGATTTCTTGGAAGTCTGTTTCCTTTGCCAGATTGGGGAAATTTTCTTTTATTATTTGTTCAAATAGTTTTTCCACTGGTGGTTGTGTCTTTCCCCCCTTCTGGTACCCCTATAATTCGGATATTGGAGCGTTTATAGATGTCCTGGAAGTTCCTAAGCTTCTCCTCATTTTTCTGAATTCTTATTTCTTCATTCCTTTCTGATTGATCATTTTTTTCTTCCTTCTGGTTTACTCCATTGAGTTGAGTCCCAGTTTTTTTTCATCTCTATGGGTTTCCTGTGGAATTCCATTCATTTCCCTTAATTTAGCCTTCATATGTTTCTCTAATTTGTGGCTATAGTCCACCAGATCTGTGAGGAAGCTGACGACCAGTGTTTTAAACTGTGCGTCTGAGAGATTTGCTATTTCTTCGTCACTTAGATTTATCTCCGGGACTTTGAGGTCCCCCTGCGACATTTTTGGTCTGTTCTGGCCCTTTAAGTGAGAGAAGCGGCGCCTTGGAGTCCCAGGTCGCTTGGTTGTGACGCTGTATGTGGGGGGCGTGGTCAGAGGGGGGGAAATGGCGCCGCCGCGGTCCCCGCTCACTCCCTCACCCGCGCGTAACCGGGCACCCACAGTCAACTCGCTGCCACCACCTCCCCACTGACTCCTCCGTAGTCACTCACCCGGTGGGCTGCTCACTAGGTCCAATCCTGGGTTTGGAACCCGTGCGTCTGGATTCGCGCGTCTGGGTTCCGCGCCCGCGCCCGGGTCGAACAAGTTCTCCTTTGTAACTCCTCAACCCGCCGCCGCCGGTTTGCCTCTTACCGGCCGGGCCGGAGAATTTGCTGTTTGCGGACTTCCGAAAAGTCGCGCGTCTGGGTCCCGCGCCCGCGCCCGGGTCGAACGAGTTCTCCTTTGTAACTCCTCCACCCGCCGCCGCCGGTTTGCCTCTTACCGGCCGGGCCGGAGAATTTGCTGTTTGCGGACTTCCGAAAAGTTCAGTTTTCCGTGTTCTGGTTGTGTTTTCTGATGCTAATATTTAGTTGTCCTTAAACTTGGTTGTGAGAGGAGGCAGGCACATCCACCTTAATCCTCCATCTTGGCGGAAGTCGGAAAGTCTACCCCAAACTGTTTTTCAAAGTGACGGTACTAGTTTACATTCCCACCAGCAATGTATGAACGTTTCCATCTCCACGTTGCAGTCAGCATTTGCTATTGTGTCTTTTTCATTTCAGCCATCCTGGCGAAGTGGTACTTCCCGGTAGTTTGATTTGCATTCCTCTAATGCCTAATGATGTTGGGCATCTTTTCATGTGCTCGTTGGCCACTCATCTTCTCTTCCCCGAAAAATGTATATTCAGATTACTTGACCACTTTTAATTGGCAAGTTGTAAAAGAAAGATCTCTGTATGCCAGCTTCAAGTCTCTTGTCAGATATCTGACTGACAAATCTTTTCTCTCCTTCTGTGGGTTATATTTTTGTGTTCTTCGAAGCACGAGTTTGTCATTTAGATGAAGTCTAACTTACCTATTGTTTTGTAACCTGTGCTTTTGGGCATCGTATTGAATAAACCATTGCCTAATCCAAGATCATGATGTAGTCTCTTTTTTTTTTTACCATAAGTTTTATTATGTAAGATCTTCCATTTAGGTCTGTATTCTATTTTGAGTTATTTTTGTGCATTGTATGAGGCAGGGGACCAAGTTCATTCTTTTGGATGTGGCTATTTTGTGGTCCCAACAGTGTTTGTTAAAAAAGACTATTCTTTCTCTATCGAGTTGTCTGGGCACCCTTGTTAAAAATCCATTGACTGCAAATGTAAGGATTTATTTTTGTTGGCCATCTGGGTCCCTTGCATTTTCATGTGAATTTCAGGATCAGCCTGCCAATTTGTAGAGAAGCCAGCCGATACGTGCATAGGAACGGCTATACACCTGTCGATCAATATGGGGAGTATCACCGTCTTAACAGTATTAATCCTTCCACTCCATTACCATGGGATGTCTTGCCAGTCTTGCCATTATTTCTAGGTATTGTAAAATTTCTTCTAACAATGTGTTATAGTTTTCACAGTGTTCAAACGCCAGATTTGAACACTGTGAAATACTTATTCCTCAGGATTTAATTCTTTCTGACGTTACTGAAAATGAAAGTTTTCTTAACTTCATTTTCAGATTTGCTAGTGCACAGAAATACAACTGATTTTTGTATATTGCTCTTGCAGAGCTTGTTCCTAATACCTTTTTCTTTAAAACCCTCACCTGAGGATTTTTGTTGATTTTAGAGAGGGGAAGGGAGGGAAACAAGATGTCAGAAACATCTATTGGCTGCCTCTCACACCTGCCCAGATTGGGGAGCTAAACCTTAGACCTGTGCTCTGAGCAGGAATCGAACCAGCGACCTTTCAGTTTATGGGATGCCACTCTAACCAAGTGAGCCACACCAGCCAGGGCCTCATACTTTTTGGACTGTAGCTTTACCTTGCGTGTCCTGCTACAAAACATTAAAAAACCCAGGTCACTTAATCCTTTTACTGTTTTAAAATAAAACAGGAGATCTCAATTGAACCCAGATTATTCGGATTAAATTCCTGCTTGCCCTTTCATTCAAAACCCCCAGTTAAAACACTAGATCTTCTAGTGCAAAAATAAAACGTCTTCCTTTTCTCTAAAATGAAATGTTTCATTTTAGTTTTAAGTCTGATTTGTGAAATGATTCTTAGATGCTGTTTTATAGGGTCTGTAGGTCAGATTTATATTTTATACACTAAGGACAAGTGCAAAGCCACAACCCTGCCACCTGAGCCACAGCTACGAGGCGCTCGCACTCAGTTCACTGTCCAGAAGCCGTGAACCACCATTCGTTCATTGTTGAAGGTCAAGGGTGGCGCTGCAGGGTCTCCCTCCCTGACCAATGGCACCGTGAGCGGGACGCATGTGTTCGCAGCGGGACTGCACCAAATGCCGGGTGGGAATCTTGGATTTCATGCTGCTCCCGAGCCATCGCGGGTCGTCCCTTCCATTTACTAGATCAAGTGAATCTCTTGCATGACTTTTGGCCAGTCCCCGGACACACGAGTGGCTTTTAATTGGGTATTAAGCACATACCATTTTCTCGGCATTTGGAGACAAGGAGAAAAGCCTTAGCGTGAGGGAGAAAAACGTTCCCTTTTCCAAAAAACAAACAACCCCCCGAAAAGTATCTTCAAAGAAGTAGAGGAAGATGCAACAAAGCAAGTGAAAGCACGAAACAGACTCGACATTTATTGTGCAATTTTATCTCCAACAGAACACGCACCATCCTAGAGGTATATGAGGTAATAAATCAATACTCCAGTTGGAACACCTGAAATAATCAGCTCTAGTAACAAATGTTTCTTATAATTAAAAATATTGAATGCTTAAAAAACTCTTATAACATTTTAAGTTCCTAAAAGAAATGTGCCTAACACTTAAAAAACAACTTACTCTTCTATATAAATTGTTCACAAAAAAATCTTGCTATTCTATATTACACTATGCATTTATATTATAGTCTTATTAACATATCTCTAGTGGGTATCAACTCTACACAGTACAATCAAATAGAAATTATTCCTAGAGGATTCAACAAGACTCCAACAATAAAAATATCAGGGTCAATGGATTTGTCACAGTTTCCCCATGAATGTTCATTATAGAAAATAGAGTAAAGGCAAGTTGGCCCCAGGGTCAGGCTGCTACATGAAGTTCCAGAGAAGAGGCAGAAAGGCAATGCTCAGAGTGGGCAGGGTCAGGCGGGCCAGCGACCTGGCGAGTTTCGGGACCCATCTCTCGGTTTCGGCATGCCCTGTTCCAAAGAAACACAAGCTAGGCCCTCATGGCCTTGGCATGCTCTTGAACTTAACACAGCCAGAGATGTTAAAGCCACGACTACAGGAAAGAATCAACAGATCACTGTATTTTCCTACAAACTCTTCACAAGTTTTCACAGTGACACCAAAAATGAAAACCCTCTCTTCCAAAGCAGATGCCTCGATTCTAGGCTACAGCCAATGTGAAAAGGCGCGGGACACTGGCTGACTGACGCCCTTTCTAACATCCAGGAGTTCCCCAAAATATCACTTCACTCAGTGGACATTTTTGCTTTTGTAACCCTGCATTTTTATACTGGGAATCTATAAAATAAATCTGAACGAATAACTGGTTTTAGTTTACTCACTGCAAAAGACTTTTTACTCTTCCTCACTGGATCTTGTTCTGTGAAGCCTACAGCAGAAGCCTCAGCAGTTCCCCGAGGATATGTGGTTTATCTGCTCCTACTTAAGCGGCAACATACATTAAAAGCAGTTTTTAATAACACAAATATCAACTTTCCCTCAATGGCATAAGTAAAACCACAAACCTCTTCCAACGTATTAATGGGCTTTTGAGAACTTCACTTTGTGGGGAAAACTGAACGAGTCATTAAGCTTCCTGAGCCCAAGTCCATCCTTTTATTAGCCAGTACCTTGGGCTGCGTCCGTATCAGTGAAATGGGGATCATCAGTGGTAACAGCCTTAGAAAGTGGTTGTAGAGCGTTAGCAAGCACCTGGCACAGGACTCAATGGAAAGCAGTCATTGTCACTGCTGCCGTTGGCAGTGGTTTTGGATGGGCAGAAAGGGTTTCCCAGCACCGTCAAGACTCACATGGCCGCTGGGTGCAGTTATTCTGAGAATGAACAGGTTTTTGTTCATTAGCAGATGTATTTTCATGGTGATGTGGGGAATTGTGATTCAATGAAAACCTAGTCCTTGTATTAGCCAGCTATGCATGGTCACGAGGAAAATTAATCTGGTCCCTTTACCACAAATGTTGCTAATTTAGTGGTTTCAGTAGCCAAGCTGATCAAGCTAGCATCAGATGAGCGCAGTCCAGTCCACTCAGTATTTCTTACAACTGGATGTAAGTGAGGTCTCGTGTGCAAACGTGTCAGTTACAGCTTTGAATTTTACACAGTAGGAGGCAAATGCCGAGGGGTTGTTATTTTTGTACCCCATGTTGTCTGGTACCAATTCTTCCCTCTCCTCTAAAAAACACCATGAGTAAAAGAATAAAGGCCATTGGCTGACAGTGCTAATGATGTTGCACAGGGCCCTCAGCTGGGTGACATTTCCCTAATTATTCCAAGTGGAGT